>NC_061108.1:66065293-66127793 GCF_015104395.2 Macrobrachium nipponense | reverse complement strand
TTTTCATATATAAAACTCTATGAAATGCCTAATATGAAATGGAGCAAATATTCCGAGACTTACGCATTTCGGAGATTTGTGGCGGAGAATCCGCGTGCGGACGGAAGGAAAGTTTTTTTTAAAAATTCACCATAAATTTAAATATTGTGCTAGAGACTTCGAATTTGTTTCACGATGAAGGTAAATGACTGAATATTACTAGACTGTAAGAGTTTTATCTTACAATTGCGTTTTTCGACCATTTCGGTAGAGTCAAATTTGACCGAACATGGTTTTTTTCTATTTATCGTGAATTATATGCAAATATTTCAAAAATGAGAAAAGCTACAACCTTCAACTATTTTTTGTTGTATTATACATGAAATTGCGCACATTTTCATATATAAAACTTTATGTATCGGCTAATTTAAAATGGTGCAAACATTACCACAATCGCACGTATGATTTTTTCGGAAGAGTTACCGCGCGGACGTAAAGAAAATGTTATTATTTTCATAAATTCACCATAAATCAAAATATTGTGCTAGAGACTTCCAATTTGTTGCAAAATGAAGTTAAATGCTTGAATATTACTAGAATATAAGCGTTTTAGCTTACAATTGCGTTTTTTTACCATTTCGGTAGAGTCAAAGTTGACCGAAGGTTGAAAATTTGTCACTTATCATTTTTTATATGAAAATATTTCAAAATTGATAAAAGCTACAACCATGGGTTGTTTTTAGTTGTATTGTGCATGAAATTGCGCACATTTTCATATATAAAACTTTATGTAACGGCTAATTTAAAATGGTGCAAACATTACCACAATCGCATGTATGATTTTTTTCGGAAGAGTTACCGCGTGGACGTAAGGAAAAAGTTTTTTCATAAATTCACCATAAATCGAAATATTGTGTTAGAGACTTCCAATTAGTTGCAAAATTAAGGTAAATGATTGAATATTACTAAAATATAAGAGTTTTAGCTTACAATTGCGTTTTTCGACCATTTCGGTAGAGTCAAAATTGACCAAAGGTTGAAATTTTGGCTCTTATTGTTATTTATATGAAAATATCTCAAAACTGATAAAAGCTACAATCATGAGTATTTTTTTGCTGTATTCTACATAAAAATGAGCACATTTTCATATATAATACTACATGTAACGGCTAATTTAAAATGGTAAAAAAACTATGTCAAAGTGACAAAATAATTTCCGAGATGTGTCACAGATACTTTTTAGTGCGGCAAGAAAGAAATTCGCGCTTGCGCGCCTGCATAACGATTGTAAACAAAACAACACCTTGATCCGTGAACTCCCAGCATCCCCCAAGGCGCGTGATTCAAAAGTTTTCGGCTGGTAGGCCTAAAAGTATTTTTCCGCGAATTTTTAAAAAAAAACTTTTGTTTTGTATGTCAACGTAAAATACGTCCAGTCGGCACCCGAGAGACAAAAAATGTCGACGTAAAATACGTCCAGTCGGCGTTTAAGGGTTAAAAGGGGGCGGGAGGGGTTGGGGACAAGCCGCCTACCGCCATTCCACTGTTAAAGGGGACGTAAGGGAGACCACAGAGTGTGTAAGTAAATACGAGCCGCCGGAGCTATGTACACCATTGGCTGAGCTCCGGCAGCCTAGCGCAGGGCTACATATTCCTGTTCCTCCCCCTCCGTCCCTGGCCTCCCCCCCCCCCTCCCCCCACTTATGTGTAACTCAAGCGGACGTTTCTTAGGAAGAGAACTAGTACTGCGAGTTGTAATGGATTGGCTGAGCCGAGCCTATAAGTGGATTGGGGTGGGCGTGGGGGGGTTGGGGGGTTGGTGGTGGTCGGACATGGATGTCTGGCTACCTGCCCGATCATAGGTGGCCATCCAACTGGTCGTGCAGGCTATCCCTGGAGGGGTAGTAGAGTGGATGGAACCATTGCCCGTCGGGGCTGGTATCGCTACCGATTAGAGTGGCCACCTAATAGACGATGTGCAGGCTACCACTTGTAAGAGTGGTAATGCGACCTGGCCTATGGCCCGTCATTGGTATACACATCGGTTAGGGTGGTCACTTATCAGAGGCCTAGGCTACCACTTTAGGATGGTAGTGACTGGGCCCAAGGTTCACTTTGGTAGGATCACGACCAGAAGGGGGCCTCGACCGAGAGGAATAGCCTACCGAAGGAGGCTAGGCCAGACTAATGTTAACCAGACCTTTATGGTACAGGGATACATTTTACACGATGGACTAATGAACATATAGTAATAATGAGGCAATATAGGAGAGTTGCAAAAGTGTTCAATGACATATGAGAAGTAACCGGTACGGGATTGACTGATGGACCGAGGCCGCTACGGACACGATCTCTCAGAGTAACTTCCTCCCTAAGCTCAATATCAGAACCAAGACCTCAACTAAACCTACTAAAACCGAATTTATTCGTTTCAGAGTGGTCAGGAGGATAGATCCCTCAATTAACCCCCAAAAGACGAGGAGCCACTTTTCTGGCTTTCCAACTCCCGACGCTGAGCCACTTTAGTGGCCCGATTTGAACCGCGCGCCAATACTTTCAGAGACAGATTTCTTACACCAGTACCGTGCTCTATGATGCCGTATCAATACTTGAGTGTCATTGGCTAAATGTTATTACATCACAATGACATCATTAGAATCCCGTTACTTAATTGGTTGAAAGGTTTATGACGTAGAAAAAAGCAAAAATTCCCGGGAAAATTTCAGTCTCGGCGTTGGTTTTGAGTGTTCCGTGATCTGCTCTCGATAACTACTATCTTTTATTGTTATTTTTGTAATTATTACAGGTTAATATGGGATAAAGACATGATAGAATGATAATACAAGTTTTAAGTGATAACAGGAATTACCAGTAATGGAATAATTCGTAGCAAAAGCTAATATTTTTTCGAATGAACATTTAGATATCATGGTTGGCGTCTTGGTTTCGAGTGATAATCTTTATCATAATTCTGATTTTTCGTAATTATTACATGCTGATATTGGATAAAAACGTACGCTCTACTTGGGAATGCCAAAAATGTGATGTTGGGCTTTGTGCTGCATGCTTTGTTTCATATCATAAGAGTAAGTACCGACTTATGGATGTACATATGTTTTTCTTTTCTTTTGTTTAGTATACTGTATCACATGTAGATATATAAATGAACATGTGCATGCACTTATGTTCATATTATATATATATATATATATATATATATATATATATATATTATATATATATATATATATATATATATATATATATATATATATATATATATATATATATATAATATATATATATATATATATATATATATATATATATATATATATACCAATATTTGTTTGTGCTGTGTTACTGAACAAGGCATATTTCACATAAGTTCAGAGGTGTTTTGAGTTGAGTGCCAGTGTGTTGAGTAGTTATGAATTATACTCTAAAAATGTTCTGAAAATGTATATCCATCTGCTTTTGCTTTCCCCTGAATGACAAGTAAATTTGGAATATTATAGCATGAGTTTATGTAAATTGATCAAGCAGTAATTTATGAAATTAGGATACAAAATTTGTCTTCACTAATGCTGAGAATATTGACCAAATTTTGGATAATAAAGGAAAATCTAGAAAAAATATAGAGAAGGGAATAATACAATTTTAAAGGTGTCCATTTCATATAGAAAGGTTCTGCCTTGAACTTGCAATTTATTTGAAGTGAAAATAGTAAGTAATAAAGAAGATATTAACAATAAACTACAATTAATTAAGTGTGCATAACCTGTGCGGATCAGCGTATCAATTTTAGCTACGTACGTACCACCCGCCATTCAAATTTACCGCGTCTTGCGGGGGTTAAGGAGCTTTACTACCTTTCGGAATCATATGGGAGTGACGGTTACGTACAGTTAGCCTTTCTAATTAAAATACCTGGACTATACTGTTTTGGTGGCAACTCTTCAACCTCTTCAGTGAATTAACCACTAGTGTATTTACAATCTATTCACGTAAAATACTAGTATATGCAATTATGAAAAACTTTCATCGGAGAGAGAGAGAGAGAGAGAGAGAGAGAGAGAGAGAGAGAGAGAGAGACCAACAGGAAAAAGATAGGGAGGGGGAGAAAAGGAGCTACCAGCTCTCTCTCTCTCTCCCTCGTTAAGATCACAGGCTACGTTTAAGTAATGATAATAACAATATTACTACCATAAAAGCAAACTCTCTCTCTCTCCGACTTCGCAAGGCAACAGGGCCTGCTCTATATAATGGTAATAATACTAATACTATAAGAACATGTCAAAATCCCGCGCACGCCCATTAGTTAAAGAAGGGAAGAAAGAGCCAACAGCTCTTTCTCTGATTTACGTCTTAGCTTTGGGCCATAGTAACTCCCGAATAAGACATGGGCGTGAACGTTATCCTTGTAACATATTCTACAGTGTAATGTATATATAATAAGAAACACGGGAATTGGGTACTTTTAATGTCAGTGAAAATTGGAATTATGTATTTAAACAAAACATAGTACCCAACCCCATGCGTTCCCGCTCGCTGTACCCAAGATGGCTGGGTGACGCCGCGTTCCTGCAATACTTTCTACAGGACCGCGGGCCATAAAAGGTCCGCAACTTCATAATATGTGGAAAAACATAAACTGGGGTACTCAACTTCGGTGTAGGAGACATCTCGGAGGAGGCCATCGCAAAAAACACACACCAAAAGCAGTAAATAAGCGAGCAGGAAAAAACGTGTCACTTCTGAAAAAGGTTTCTAAACAGGATTGAAGATGTCGCTCAAGTCGGGTATTAATAGTAGTAGTACGAGGGCGATGTAGGTGTGACCGTTGACTCGGCTCACCCCATATGGGGGTTTTTTGAGAGGGAAAACTCTAAATGGCAGGAGACCTGTGAATAGTGGCTTTCACACGCCCTGAACTTTATACCCGACGCCCTTTGGGTGCTCGCGCGAGGGTAGTAACCTCTGCATACCAATGCTAGCTTTTTTCTCTGGTATTTTTAGAAACTATTTATACTAGAAAAGTGGATAGCAGGATCCTTTTCACCAGCGAACACAGGTCGACCCAGAAATAGTGTTTTATCTGTGTTTCCTAGTGCTTAATCTCATGTAGTTTTCATCTACTGTCTGAAAATGTGTACAAAAAAGTTTAGGAATTTTACTTTTAAGAAAAATACCATCATGTTATTAAGTTTAGCATTGAAATCAGATGTTTTTTGGTTCTGCGTTTTCTCCCTCGTGTTGATGTGATTTGAAGAGCTTGTAGATGACGGCGATCTTCCACAGGAACTTATGTCATATTTTGAAATATCTTATGTAGGGTACTTGAAAGGTAGAGGAAGTAGACAGTGAAGAACTTCTTCTTTGTTTCCCTTTACTAGTTGGAATATCCTCTGTAAAACTGAAATGGATGTGCCTCGCACTATTAACCATTGACGAGGCTATCATAACTCATTACTACAAAGTTCTGTAACTTGCACACATCCGAATCCATGGAAATTAATTACCATATTGAAAAGGAAGAACACTTGACACGACTGGAAAAGATTCAATTTGATTGAGGCAAGGTCTGTGAGACAGGAAAAAGTATAAAGATATAAACAAACTGTTGCAGGTTATTATTGAGCGATATAGTCCCCCCCCCAAAAAAAAAAAAAAAAAAAAAAAAAAAGGATTTTTTTAAGTGCAATAGCTCATAACTTTCATTTGTTATTGAATCTTTCAATAATAGTTTTATTCTCTACTTTTTATTTTACCTTTTTAATACAAAACTTTACATCTTATTTTAGCCTGATATGATTACATTTATGCATTGCTTTTTATTGTACCATTTTTTTTATTTTAGCCTGATACAATTACATTTATGCTTTACTTTTTATTGTACTTTTTTTTTTTTTTTTTTTTTTTTTTTTTTTTTTTTTTAACAAAACAAAACACTATTGACGACTTTTAGTAATATTTGCTTCCCTTTTCGTATATTTACATTCAAATATTAATTTCATGTTTTGGACTGATAATAGGTTTTCAACAGGTTTTTAATGATTTAGCCTTTTTGTAATATTGGGGATGAATTTATCGAGAGTGAAGTTTACTGGGAGTCAGATTACCCAGAGTCAAATTACCAGTTAAAATTGCAGTGGGAACACTTTCTCCTGAACCAAATATGATAGTAACCTTGCTTTCTATCTTACCATTGGTTGTTAGGAAATCCAGCTATTGGATTTTGGGAGCATGAAGATACACATTAGTGTATAGGAGGACACCTTCATATATGAAGGTGGTAATTGTCTTTAGTTTTGGATTGTTGGTTATGAGCTTTCTACTATGGCAGAGGCATCACCGTTGCCCTTCAAGATAGTCCTTTTTTCCTTGCAAGGATCCTCTGACAAGTCTAGCTACGAGAGCCTTACACCTTGTTGTGGTTTCAACGTCTGGCGACAGTAGTATGTACTTGCCAGTAAGAATTAAACAACAATCAGGAATGTTGAGAAACTTTTATCCCCTCATTTAAAAACCTTTTAGTTCACTTGGCTGAACATTGTTTCTCTAGCGTGCTAACCCACCGTCCTCATTCCATGTTGTCATCATCTAACTTTAACAATAGGTAAGATTCATTCCAAATATTTCATGAAAATTTTCATTTTAAAATTATTTGTTAATTTGCCTACTATTAAAGTGGAAACCCACCCAGCCTCCCCACATCTTAGTGGGTGGTCATGAAGAATTCTGACAAGAGTGAAACATTGCCATGCCACTTGGTGGGAAACAGGTGATTGATTACACAGACAGTCATAGTGGATTAACAAAGCATTCATTTGTTTTCTTTTGAATGCCAATTGCAGCTAATGACACGAAGATATAAGCTAACTTTAACAGTAGGTAAGTATCCAAATAATTCATTTTATCATGAAAATTGTCAGTTTTGAGCACTGTTGGGTGTTTTATTATTGGAAAGTTGCTGTAGAAGGCTTTTGGTGTTGAAATCATTATTGATATACTTTAGGTGGTTATATTTGAATAATTTTATGCAATGTTTTTTCAGATTTTGTTGTTAGTCATGGAAAGATGAAGGAAGGGGAGGCAAGACAGAAATTTCTACAGATTGTCGCTGCTCTTCGTTACTGCCACAAGCGACATGTGGTTCATCGAGACTTGAAAGCAGAAAATTTGCTTTTAGATAGAGACCAAAACATAAAGATAGCAGGTATGTAAACAAAACTGCATTATATTAGTTATACCTTGGTACTTGCACTGTCCACAGTTCACAAAATTCAGTGTAAGTACAGCGTTTGCTGGGTGTTTGTAGATTTTGTTTTGGTCAAAGGTAACTCGTAAAGGGTGTGTGGTTCTCAGAAGATACAGAGTGGAAGGGCTCAGTTTACATGTTGCTGTCATTTAGTGCACAACTCCACAAAACTGTCTTATGTTTCTTTGTTATTTTTGTTGATTCTATTCATATGCATCATCTTTGGCCCAAGAAAGTCAGAGATAGCAGCTAAACCAAGAAGGCAAGTAGATAGAAAATTGTTAGGTATATATGTCAGAAGCTACAATTTTGAGTGGTACAATGTGAAGAGGCCATCAAAGCAGCTGATGTGGCTAAGAGAGCAACATCTGTAATAAAACATAGGTTTCACACAATTGGAGACGTTTAGAAATTATTGTTAATTTGGATAAATGAAAAACAATTAGCCAATGACTATTTATGAGATCCTCTCATGTGAAAATGCAAACCAACTGCCTACTGATTTGAAAACCACTCGTGGAAAGTGTGTGGATACAGATAGTGCTCAAGCATTCAAACCCATTCATGGGTGGTTTGAGAAATTTAAAAGGCATAGTTGCATACACAGTATTGTTAAGGTGGGTACACACATGAGAGCCGAACGTTGTATGTTTAACTGAGTTACGCATATACGGTTACAAGGTGTCAAAATGTTGAGGATGAACCGTAACCACATTAAGCGCGTAACTTCATTGCAATCCACTGCGATCATCAGTCTGTCTCTGCCCAAGTTGTTTACCGACGATGGCCACCATGCAAGTAGCAGCTGCCGCCTATATTTATATACATTATTTAACGAAGATGGAGCGAAATAAAAGAAGATGGTGGCAATCAAGGTTATATACTAGAAGGGTAGAATACAGTGGTCAGGAATTACTCGCTGACATGAGATTCTAAGAAGTTTCTGGCCATTACAAAAATTTCACCTGAATGTCTTCGAGAGATTTTGAGAATATTATAAAACTGGTAGGACCTAAAATTATGAAAAATGACACACATGAGAGAGAAGCTATTACAGTTCAAGAGGTTAAAAGTCTTTTTGTGTTTCTCTGATTTCAGAAGTCTAAGTCGTACTTCCCTGGTTCTAAGTCACTTCAAGTTAATGAAGGAAAACATCAATTACCACTCTATGTTTCTATCTAACAGAAATATAGTCATAATTAAATGCAAATATACTGGTGTAAGACAAAGAAAACTTATAAAAATTTTAAACACAAAATTTATTATTAAACTCAAAATTTATAAGTGAAATTCACAATATCAGGGAAAATTACTGTTAGTACTTGCAAACGAAGTAAAGTTTAATTAATTCTTGAACCAATTAAGTAAAATGAAATAAAAATTAATTTATCACAAAATTCAAGAAAATTCATTCAATCAAAATTCAAAAGTGTTAGGCAATAATTGAAATTTGGAAATTAATTCACAAGTGTTAAAGTTAATTAAATGTGCAACAGTTAATTAATGAAAATAACTAAGTTAATTAAATTGTGAATGCAAATGAAAATACAGAAAAATGTGGATAATATCAAAATTTGCTAAAAGTATTAATCACACAGAATATAAAATAAAAAGGCACACTTCAACAAGAAAATGGACAAATGCACAAAACATAAAATCACTTCAAATGAATAAACACAAAACACAAAAATTTGCAATGTGTAAAAGTGTAAATCTTTTCACTCAAAACATTGTAACTATTAGTTGTTACCTAACCACTGTTCCTATCAGTTATTAGTTGCAACTAATAAAAATATAACACACTTTACCTTTTTGGTATACCAATTTCTATCTATCTTGCTGCAGCTTGTTTCACACTTTCACAAAACCAGGCGCCGTTACAACAACGTTTGTTCCGATTCCATAAAATACACTAAATAATACTAAATAAACTCTTAAGAAATATCAAATCTGAAATTTACAAATTATGAGTGACCATTTAATAAGTACGAAATCATTACTTTACTTTTAAGATAAAAAGTGCTATGCGATGGAGAGAGAGAGAGAGAGAGAGAGAGAGAGAGAGAGAGAGAGAGAGAGAGAGAGAGAGAGAGAGAGAGAGAATGTGTGATCGCTTTGAGAATCTACGCCAGAATGAAAAACTTCTCCCTTACGGAATCTGGACAGGGGATGAGACAAAACGTTTTTGGCAATAATGCTTCCAGAAGTTTTGAAATCTTACGCAACTTTACATACAAAATGTGTAATCTGCACGTGGCTTTAACAAAGACATACGCTTATGAGACCAGTCTGTTAAAAAAAGACACGTACTCGACTCGATTGACAGAAGCAGAAGTCCCTTATCTTACATGATGACAGAATCTCAAAACAAATGAAGGCTCAAGCTCGCATATCAAACATGTTGACAGATTAGGAAAAACAACTCTAGCTTTGAACGGACAAAGATATTCTCTCTCTTTCTACATTCTACGTTATATATTCAGTGTTATGTTATGCAAAATCTGAACAAACATTTAAAACATCCTATCTCCAAGCTATCTAGGAATCTGGAAAAATGTTGCACAAAATCCTATACACAATATCTTACACAATCAAGGAGGGGATATATGCATTTTGAAAAAGTAGCAATATATAATACTATTCAAGATCTCAAAACAACCCATCAGTGAAACAGTGCCACATGTCTGCCAAGCCATCATTGAAGCACTGCAAAATAATATACAGGTTTTTTTCTTTCTAATTTTGCATCACCCTTTTTCTTTGTGTCAGCTATAAAAATTATATATATATATAGATATGTATATATATATAGAATATGTAATATATGATATATATATCTATATATATAATATCTATATATATATATATATATATATTATATATAAGCGAATACCACGAGAAAATGATAGTCAGAAAATCCAAGCGCTTTCGTGTCATTTATTCAGACATCTCAAGGAGCTACTAAAGTACAATTGGAGAGGAAGGCCTCAGGTACAAACAAGATCAGGAATACCAGATGGTTAATTATCAAAAGGGTAAAAATTAAAAGGGATAATCCAGGATTATCGGATATCACACGGTCACAAACTTAAACAGATTCTGACCCTAACCGAAATTACAAAGTATCTTTACAGTCCAAAACATGTAAAACTGAATATATTAATTTTGTTGCTTATATTTATTTACAACTTTTTTAATTATGAAGCATCAAGTTTAAATAAACAAGACTTAAATTTAGAACATTTCTATTAGTTTTGACTTGATAAAACAAGATTCAATGATATTCCGTTTTAACTGTGTCATTACATGGGACTAAGGCTCTTGCTTGACTCCAGTTAATAGGATGGTCTAAATCTCTCATATGTACAAATAATGCATTCGATATTTGTCCAGTTCTCACAGAATATTGATGTTGCTTGAGACGCTGTGAAAGAGATTTGCCGGTCTGTCCGTAATAGACTTTATCACACTTTTTGCAAGGAATTTCATATATGCAGCCTGGAAGATCTTTAGGAGAATTTTTGATTACTAAACTCTTGACATTAATATTACTGAAAACAACATTTATGTTAAAAAGCTTTAAAATTCTAGGAATATCTAAAAACCTTTCATCATAAGGTAATTTTAGAATGTTATGATTACTAAATTCAAGTTTGTCATTAGTTGAATAAAATGTTTTTCTAGCTCTTTTCCATGCCACATCTACAAAAGTCCTTGGGTATTTAAGTTTCAATGCAATATCATAAATAGTTTTAATTTCAGCGTCAATAAACTGCGGGCTACAGACACGTAAAGCCCTTAGGAACATCCCAGAAAAAACAGAGAATTTAACATTTTGATGGTGATTGGAGTAGTAATGAACAAAAGAGGCAATATTAGTTGATTTTCGATAGACTGAAAAGGTGAAATTTCTATCATTTCTATGGACAGTTACATCAAGAAAATTCAAATTACAATTCTTTCTTCCTCTACAGTTTAAATTTTATAGAAGGGACTAAATTATTGAGATTATTAAGGAATTCCTGGAGGTTTTCGTGAACTGGCCAAATACAGAAGATTTCCTCCACGTACCTAAACCAAATAACTTTTTGGGGCAAAATTCTTGGTAAGAGTTTTGTCTCAAAAAATTCCATGTAAATATTGCTAAGGACAGGAGATAAGGGATTACCCATAGCCATGCCGAACTTTTGTACAAAAAATTCCCCATTGAAACAAAATTTACTATCTTTGATACATAACCTTATGAGACTAATGAGATTTGCTACACTTAAGGGAATGTCATGATGCTCTAATTCCTCTTCCAAATATTCAAGTAAGTCATCTACAGGCACTTTTGTAAATAAAGAGACACAACATCAAAACTAACCATATTAAAATCACAATTCAAATTTAAACTATTCAATTTGTTTATAAAATCAACATTGTTATTAACATTCGTGTTAGAAATATTTCCTACCAAAGGAGTAAGAAATTTTTACAAGCATTTAGATAAATTATACGTAACTGAGCCCACTGAACTAATGATTGGTCTGATAGGGTTATTGATTTTATGTGTCTTGACTAAACCATACATGTAAGGTAGGGAGGCGCATTGCGGTGTAAACTGTTTAATTAAATGGTCCAAGCCCTTCAAAATGGATTTAATTTGTTTATTAAAATGGGAGTTAACTGTCTGTGTAGGGTCAGACCTCAGTTTCGTATAAGTATCAGTGTCATTTAGCAATGTCATTATTTTACTTATATAGTCACTTTTATTCATTATTACCACTGCATTAGATTTATCTGCTTTTGTCACCTTCACTGTTTCGTCTTCTTTAATTTTCTTAAAAGCCTGGAGAAATCTCACGGGTACATTAGGGGGAGAAGGTTTACTCATAGCACCATACACAATACCTTTACAAATATTGATATCATCAGGGCATAGGTTTTGATTAAATTTTTCTAAATAACAAAAGGATTTTGAGATGTCGACACAGTCCAGGTTACCATTAAATACACCAAAGCTTAACCCATATCCCAAAGCCGCTGTCGTAGCACTATCCACTGGTTTGACAGATAAATTAATCATGAAGTCCACGTTGGCATGCTTAGTCCAGTCGCTTTCAGCAATAAGATTTTTCAGCTTGACTTGGAGCTTCCTTTCAAGACGGTTGCAGCACTTTCTCAATTTTCCGTAGCAATAATCCAGCATCCGGTTCTTCCAATCGACAGGAACCGTCTGATTAAAGCTATACCGTCTGTTTCTAAGTGTACGGAACGCATCATCTACTTCCACTTTTGTGATGTCGATGTGTTTCTGAAGTATGATGTGTTGAAACTCGTCGAAAGGTCGCTCTGCTAGGTGAAGAATTCTCACTGGTAAAATCGACTTGGGCATCACTTGCTCGTTCATGCACTTCCGTAGAAAGTTGAGTCGGAGTTTCAGTTTGTGAGCGATGATAAGAGCATTACAGAAGGATGTCACGAATAGAACAAGGCTCGGAAAATTCAAAGAAAGGCGTAGAAGTTGCGTGTGGTTTCCATTATGCTTAAAAAATCAGACGGTATAGCTTTAATCAGACGGTTCCTGTCGATTGGAAGAATCGGATGCTGGATTATTGCTACGGAAAATTGAGAAAGTGCTGCAACCGTCTTGAAAGGAAGCTCCAAGTCAAGCTGAAAAATCTTATTGCTGAAAGCGACTGGACTAAGCATGCCAACGTGGACTTCATGATTAATTTATCTGTCAAACCAGTGGATAGTGCTACGACAGCGGCTTTGGGATATGGGTTAAGCTTTGGTGTATTTAATGGTAACCTGGACTGTGTCGACATCTCAAAATCCTTTTGTTATTTAGAAAAATTTAATCAAAACCTATGCCCTAATGATATCAATATTTGTAAAGGTATTGTGTATGGTGCTATGAGTAAACCTTCTCCCCCTAATGTACCCGTGAGATTTCTCCAGGCTTTTAAGAAAATTAAAGAAGACGAAACAGTGAAGGTGACAAAAGCAGATAAATCTAATGCAGTGGTAATAATGAATAAAAGTGACTATATAAGTAAAATAATGACATTGCTAAATGACACTGATACTTATACGAAACTGAGGTCTGACCCTACACAGACAGTTAACTCCCATTTTAATAAACAAATTAAATCCATTTTGAAGGGCTTGGACCATTTAATTAAACAGTTTACACCGCAATGCGCCTCCCTACCTTACATGTATGGTTTAGTCAAGACACATAAAATCAATAACCCTATCAGACCAATCATTAGTTCAGTGGCTCAGTTACGTATAATTTATCTAAATGGCTTGTAAAATTCTTACTCCTTTGGTAGGAAATATTTCTAACACAAATGTTAAAACAATGTTGATTTTTATAAACAAATTGAATAGTTTAAATTTGAATTGTGATTTTAATATGGTTAGTTTTGATGTTGTGTCTCTTTATTTACAAAAGTGCCTGTAGATGACTTACTTGAATATTTGGAAGAGGATTAGAGCGTCATGACATTCCCTTAAGTGTAGTAAATCTCATTAGTCCTCATAAGGTTATGTATCAAAGATAGTAAATTTTGTTTCAATGGGGAAGGGAATTTTTTGTACAAAAGTTTGGCATGGCTATGGGTAATCCCTTATCTCCTGTCCTTAGCAATATTTACATGGAATTTTTTGAGACAAAACTCTTACCAAGAATTTTGCCCTAAAAAGTTATTTGGTTTAGGTACGTGGAGGAAATCTTCTGTATTTGGCCAGTTCACGAAAACCTCCAGGAATTCCTTAATAATCTCAATAATTTAGTCCCTTCTATAAAATTTACTGTAGAGGAAGAGAAATTGTAAATTGTAATTTGAATTTTCTTGATGTAACTGTCCATAGAAATGATAGAAATTTCACCTTTTCAGTCCATCGAAAATCAACTAATATTGCCTCTTTTGTTCATTACTACTCCAATCACCATCAAAATGTTAAATTCTCTGTTTTTTCTGGATGTTCCTAAGGGCTTTACGTGTCTGTAGCCCGCAGTTTATTGACGCTGAAATTAAAACTATTTATGATATTGCATTGAAACTTAAATACCCAAGGACTTTTGTAGATGTGGCATGGAAAAGAGCTAGAAAAACATTTTATTCAACTAATGACAAACTTGAATTTAGTAAGCATAACATTCTAAAATTACCTTATGATGAAAGGTTTTTAGATATTCCTAGAATTTTAAAGCTTTTTAACATTAATGTTGTTTTCAGTAATATTAATGTCAAGAGTTTAGTAATCAAAAATTCTCCTAAAGATCTTCCAGGCTGCATATATGAAATTCCTTGCAAAAAGTGTGATAAAGTCTATTACGGACAGACCGGCAAATCTCTTTCACAGCGTCTCAAGCAACATCGATATTCTGTGAGAACTGGGCAAATATCGAATGCATTATTTGTACATATGAGAGATTTAGACCATCCTATTAACTGGAGTCAAGCAAGAGCCTTAGTCCCATGTAATGACACAGTTAAAAGGAATATCATTGAATCTTGTTTTATCAAGTCAAATAATAGAAATGTTCTAAATTTAAGTCTTGGTTTATTTAAACTTGATGCTTTCATAATTAAAAAAGTTGTAGATAAATATAAGCAACAAAATTAATATATTTAGTTTTTACATGTTTTGGACTGTAAAGATACTTTGTAATTTCGGTTAGGGTCAGAATCTGTTTAAGTTTGTGACCGTGTGATATCCGATAATCCTGGATTATCCCTTTTAATTTTTACCTTTTGATAATTAACCATCTGGTATTCCTGATCTTATTTGTACCTGAGGCCTTCCTCTCCAATTGTACTTTTAGTAGCTCCTTGACGATGTCTGAATAAGACGAAAGCGCTTGGATTTCTGACTATCATTTTCCGTGGTTTATTCACTTATTTATGAAGTCACGTGCATCTACTGTGATTTTTTAAGCATATACACACACACACACATATATATATATATATATATATATATATAATATATATATATATATATATATATATATATATATATATACATACATATATATATATATAATAATAGATATATATATATATATAATATTATTATTACATGTATAATATATATATATATATATATAATATATATATATATATATATATATATATATATATATAATAACATATATACATATATACATAATATATAATATTATATATATATCTAAATATAATAATTCTATATAATTCTATATCTATATATATATTATATATATATATATAACATACATATATACATATATATATATATATCTATATATATATATATTATATATAGATATATATATATATATATATATATATATATATATATTATATATATATATATATATATAGATATATATATATATATATATATAGATTATATATATATATATATTTATAAAGGGATTTTGACAAAGGAAAAATCTATTTCTGGGGGGAAGACCTGTGTTGCCCGGTGAAATGTCCCTATAGCACTCATTTCCAGGTACGTATAAATAAATGCTAAATATACCAGAGAAAAAAGCCATATGGAATGCTTGAGTTACTACCTCCAGCTTCGCTCACCCTCATAGGGTGTCGGTATAGCACAGAGGCGAGTGGAAGCCACTATCACAGATGCTCTGCCAATTAGAAGGCTCCTCTCTCAAAATCCCCCTCTAGAGAGGTACCGTTACAACGTCCACCTTCCGCTTGCTACTATTACCTCTGCCAGAAACCCTCATTCCTGAAATATGCACCCAAGCTTGGGCCAGCTAAAAGGGTGAGGAAAAGGAAAAAGAGAGGGATGGGTTCACCAGGCGACAAAGGTCTTCCCCCAGAAATAGATTTTTCTTTTGTCAAAATCCCTTTTCTGGGCTCGACCTGTGTCGTTCGGTGAGATAGTAGCAGAGAATTGGCCATACATGCTTGGTAAACAAAAAATTTATATGAAAGAAAAATAAAAATTTTCTTAAAATTATTTTAATAACCAAGGTAAGAATAACAAATTACAAATGGTAAAAAGCACCTAATATGACCAAATCCATACTATCCTGGGAAAAAGCAACAGGCAATGAACATAAAAACAAATATAATAATGAACTATGTGCATGTACAGGAGTGGGTTGATGAGCAATCCAGTCCGGAACAAAAGGCAGAAAGGCAGGGATTACAAGCGAGGCAGGTAGGTGAGAGTGAGTACTAAAAGATAATTAATAGCAAAATAATAAAATACAGATACAGTAGGTCCCCGGGTTACGACGGCTCCGGCTTACGACGTTCCGAGGTTACGACGCTTTTCATTAAATATTCATAGAAAAATCCGCCCTGGGTTACGACGTTTGTTCCGACGTTACTACGCTGACGCTTCCGACGCTCCGAGTTAACAACGCTTTTAAAAAACGCATACTATGATAAAAATCCTTTATAGTTTAGCACAGTATATTAACCCTTAAACGCCGAAGCGGTAAAATAAAAATTGTCTCCCGTGTGCCGGAGGGGTTTCGGAGTGAGTGCGGAAGTGGAAAAAATATTTTCATACAATCAACTTACCTGTCAGATATATACATAGCTAAGACTCCGTCGTCCCCGACAGAAATTCAAATTTCGCGCCACTCGCTACAGGTAGGTCAGGTGATCTACCGACCTGCCCTGGGCGGCAGGACTAGGAACCATCCCCGTTTTCTATCATATTTTCTCTGTCGCCGGTGGTATCAACATTGTTGCTATTACCTCCTGACTTAGATTCATATTTCATCCTTTGATCATCGTTTCTCGGCTTTTTGGTGACGTATCTGGATCGTGTTTTGGCATTCGCTACTGTGGACTGTTTTTGGAATAACTCTTTTGGATTTTTCTCAGTATGTCTGATTCAAATGTGAGTGTGAGAATGTGTGTGAATGTAGGCTGCAGGGTGAGGATACCGAAAGCTTCGGTTGATCCTCACACTGTATGCCGTAAATGTAGGGGGTTTCAGTGTTCTGCTAATAATACTTGTAAGGAATGCGAGGGATTAAATGCAGAAGAGTGGAAGACTTTGACTTCTTATTTGAAGAAGTTAGAGAGGGATAGGGTTAGAACGTCTGAAAGGTGTGAGTCAAGGCCTATTGAGCCTTTCACGGATAATTCTAATCCTACTGTGTAGATTCTCCCTATGTATCTCATTCTCAGAGTGCTTTTTCGGATTCGGCCTCGGAAATCGCCAATCTGAAAGCTACAATTAGAGACATGAAGTCCAAGATGGCTGACTTCAAATGTAAGGCTAGTGAAGTGAGCATTACAGTGAAGTGAGTTTTTTTTTTTTCTCCCAGTGTTGTGAGGGGGGGGCGTTTGATCGTCCCCTGCGACGCTCCCAGGCCTAGACCTCTTCCAAGCTCCCATGCCCAGAGGAGAAGGAAAGTCGAAAGCCTTAAGGAGGTCGTGGGGAATCCCCAACGGTCAGACGTCCCTTCAGCTAGCTCTGCTTCATGGCAGGCGGCTCAAGGGCGCTATAGAAAAAGCGTCCTTCGTGAGTGTTTCTCGTCCTCTCCCTCTCCCTCACCTAAACGAGGGTGGAAGGAGTCGAACGTGTCGAGACCGCTGAAGCGTCATATGAAGGAACCTGATATAGATTCTAGCCCAGAGCGCTTCTCAGATGACGCTCCTTCTTCTATTAAGAAAGCGAAGGTGGCGTCAGCGTCACCTGACGTGTACGCAGAAGTCCCTTTCCTTCTTCTCCCCCGAGTGATGACGAAAGGGCGTCATGCACTGGACGTGAAGCGTCAAGGAAGATAATTATGGCAGTTCAAGAGCAACTGTCCTCTCTAGTGGGAGTTTTAGCGCCACGCCGGAAGGACGTGACGCTTCCAATTAAGAAGTCTCGTCCTCTCTCACCTGCTCAACGAGAAGCGTCATGCAGACGTGAAGCTGCTAAACGTCTTACAGAAGCTTCGAGTTCGAGAGCGAGAACGGGGGCTTACGAAAGTTTCGTAACGCCAGAGAGACGTAAGACGTCTTTTAGACGTGAAGCGTCATTGAAATCGGATCATAGACGTGACGCTCCGACCAATATTGTGACGCCAAGTAGGACGCCTTTGGAGAGCGGAGCGTCTTCCAGGCGCGAAGCGTCATCAAGACGTCAGCAAGAGACGTCAGCCAGGACGCTTGGCGAACGGGAAGCGTCATACAAGCGGGAAGCGTCTTCTAATTTTCAAGAGAAGCCTGAGCTTGTTACTCATTCCAAGACTATTAAAGCGGGAAAGAGGAAAGATTATCATTCCCTTAGCCCCCTCCTCCCTATTAGGAGTTTGTCTCCTCCAGAAGAGGAACGTACGGAAAGGAGAGCGGAGACTCCATGTAGATCCCGAGTTGGAATGAAAAACAACTCGGATGATGAATATCATGGAAGAGAGGGTCTGTCTAACTATAAGGTTTTGACTACCCTGCTTCTTGAGGAGTATGGAGACGAGTTGACTCCTGCCGCTCCTCCTTCTCCGCGCTCGCTCTTTTCTAGTGCTAACGAAGAAGCCTTCGTCTTTTCTCAAAATGAAGCCCACCATTTCGATGAAGAGGGCCTTACAATCCTTAGATCCATGGATGAAGTCTAAAAAACAAAAAGACTTAGTGAGAACAGTCTTCTGCATGCCTCCAGCAAGATTAGCTGGGAAAAGAGGCATTTGGTATCAGACGGGAGAGAATATGGGTATTGCTCTCCCTTCTACAACGGAAGCAGATTTTTCGACCTTAGTTGACGCTTCACGTCGACAAAGTCTCAATTCGGCACGTATTACGTGGGGAATTTCGGAACTGGATCATCTCCTCAAGGGACTCTTTCATGTATTGGAAGTCTTCAACTTCTTAGATTGGTCCCTTGGGGTGTGATGTCCAAGAAAGCCCATGATTCGGAAGGAATCGAACCTGAAGCCCTGTTATGCATATTGTCTTGTATTGACAAAGCGGTACAGGATGGATCTTTTGAAATCTCCTCATTGTTTGGAGCAGGTCTTCTAAAGAAAAGGACTGTATATGGCGCCTTCTTAACAAAGGCAGTCTCTCATGCTCAGAGGGCAGCTCTACTATTCGCCTCTATCTGACTTTTTGTTCCCTTCTCAGTTAGTAAAGGACATTGCACATTCTTTAACTGAGAAGGCGACTCAGGATCTTCTGACGCAGTCAGCAAGAAAGAAGAAACCTGTTTCTGCATCGGACAAGAAAGGACCTAGTACATCTGTGCAGCCCTTTCGAGGTGGTCCGACCTCCAGACCTCCCACAAGAAGGAAGGCTCCGGAGAAGAGAGGTAGGTCTGCCTTTCGTCCCTTTAAAAAGGGAAAATGAAGATTCTCTCCTCCAAGCACCAGTAGGTGCCAGGCTCCTGGGATTTGTGGAAGCCTGGACACTGATAAACGCAGACGCGTCTTCATTGTCGATCTTAAGGAAGGGATATCGTTCCGTATCCCTTTCCTGAACACTCCTCCCCTAACGTCAATACCAAGGGAACTATCAGCCAAGTACAAGGTCCTGTGCTGAGGGATACTCTTCGATCGATGGTGGAACAAATGTGGGACAAGAGAGCGATAGAACTAGTACGGGATCAAAACTCCCCGGGGTTTTACAATCGCCTTTTTCTGGTTGCGAAAGCCTCGGGAGGCTGGAGACCAGTACTGGACGTCAGCTCTCTGAACAAATTTGTTCAGAAGGAGAAGTTCTTCATGGAGACTTCTGCTTCAGTCCTAGCGTCATTACGACAAGGAGATTGGATGGTGTCTCTAGATCTCCAGGACGCCTACTTTCACGTCCCGATCCACCCTTCATCGAAGAGTACCTCCGTTTTTCATGACGGGGGGAAGGATCTTTCAGTTCAGAGCCTTGTGTTTCGGCCTGTCCACAGCTCCTCAGGTCTTCACAAGCCTGATGAAGAATGTGGCGAGGTTTCTTCACCTCAAAGGAGTAAATGTCTCTCTGTATCTGGACGACTGGCTCATCAGGGCCAGATCAGAGAGACAGTGCTTGGAGGACCTAAAGTTAACTCTAGATTTGATCAAAGCGTTGGGATTGCTCGTGAACCTCGAGAAGTCTCAGCTGACCCCCAGACAGGACCTAGTCTATCTGGGGATTCGATGGATTCTCGGGGTTTTTCGAGTATTTCCTTCGCAAGAGAGAATCGCAAAAGGTTTGCGGATAGTCTCTCTCTTCTTAGGGAAGCAACATACGTCGGCGAGGGAATGGTTGAGCCTTCTAGGGACGCTTTCCTCGCTAGAAACAGTTCTTCCCTCTAGGCAGACTTCATTTACGTCCTCTTCAATTCTTCCTCAAGAAGTCTTGGAGCTGGAAAACCGGACAACTTTCGGACGTTTTTCCCATTCCAGTGGAGATAAAGTCGCACCTAGAGTGGTGGTTGCCCCCTCTGGAAGAGAACAAAGGGATCTCTCTAAAAACACAGAACCCAGACCTAGTGTTGTACTCCGACGCGTCGGAGAAAGGTTGGGGAGCGACATAGGCTCAGAAGAGGTGTCAGGCACCTGGGAACCAGCACAGGTGACTTGGCACATAAACTGCAAAGAGCTCTTCGCCGTACATCTGGCTTTGAAGAGCCTAGAACCTCTGGTGTCAAACAAAGTAGTGCAAGTAACGTGGACAACACCACCGCACTTGCCTACATTCGGAAACAGGGAGGGACGCACTCCTCGTTCCTTTACGAACTGACGAGAGACCTATTGCTTTGGACGTCTCACAGGAACATCTCCCTGCTGACAAGGTTCGTACAGGGAGTAAAGAATGTGGAGGGCGGACAGACTCAGCAGGAGGAACCAGGTCCTTCATACAGAATGGACCCTACACGAGGAAGTGTGTCTCGATCTCTGGTCTCTGTGGGGGACTCCTCATGTGGATCTCTTCGCAACATTCATTTCCAAAAGGCTCCCAGTTTTTTGCTCGGTCCGTGGAAGATCCAAGAGCACTTATGGTAGACGCCTTCCTGCTAATTGGTCTCGAGTAGACGTATATGCTTTTCCCCCATTCAAAAATCCTGGGGTTAGTAATGAAAAAGTTTGTGGCGTCAAAGGAGACGAGGATGACGTTAATAGCCCCCCTTTTGGCCGGCCCAGGAATGGTTCACGGAGGTGGTAGAGTGGATCGTAGGACTTTTTCCAAGATCCCCAACCAGAAGGACGGATCTTCTCAGACAACCACACTTCAAGAGGTACCATCAAAACCTCCCCGCTCTCGCTCTGACTGCCTTTCGACTATCGAAAGACTTGTCAGAGCGAGAGGCTTTTCTCGCGAAGTGGCAAGCGCGATCGCGAGAGCACGGCAGAACCTCCACTACGAAAGTATACCAATCGAAGTGGGAGGTATTTAGAAGGTGGTGTAGATCCAAGAGTTGTCCTCCTCCACTACCTCTATAGCGGAAATTGCTGATTTCCTGCTATTCCTGAGAGAAGAATCTCATCTAGCCGTATCCACAATAAAGGGATACAGAAGTATGCTCTCGGCTGTATTCAGGAATAGAGGATTGGATCTGGCAGATAATAAAGATCTCCACGATCTCATAAGGTCTTTTGAGACTTCAAAAGTCTAAGGAACCAGTACCTCCGAACTGGAACCTAGACGTAGTCCTCAAGTTTCTGTCATCGGAAAGATTCGAACCTCCTCATCTGGCATCGTTTAGAGACATCACCAGAAAATGCCTATTCCTATTATCTTTAGCTACGGCAAAGAGAATTAGTGAATTACATGCTCTGCAGGATAAAGTAGGATTCAAGGGAGACTCAGCGATTTGCTCGTTTAAGACCCTATTTTTAGCGAAAAACGAGAATCCCACGAATCCCTGGCCGAAGTCTTTCGAAGTCAAAGGCATGTCGAGTCTCGTAGGCAGAGAAGCAGAGAGGTCTCTATGCCCTGTTAGAACTCTGAAGTTCTACCTTCAGAGAAAGCATCAGATGGGAGGCTCTAGACAAGGTCTTTGGTGCGCGGTAAAAGACCCCACAAGACTGATGTCCAAGAATGCGCTGGCATTCTTTGTAAGAAACGTCATTACAGACGCTCATAAGGTCTGTCCTGACGAACAGTTACAACTATTGAGAGTAAAAGCTCATGAAGTGAGAGCTGTAGCGACGTCTCTCTCGTTTCATAAGAATATGTCGCTTAAAAACATCATAGATACGACATTTTGGAGATGCAACTCAGTATTTGCATCTCATTACTTGAAAGACGTTCGTGGTGCATATGAGAAGTGTTTTTTCTCTAGGTCCTTTCGTATCGGCGGATACGATTCTGGGTACGGGAGCCGACACCAATCCTTAAATGTATATACTTTTTTCTTCTTTTTGGATATGGTCTGGAGTCTCTTCGAACAATGGAGGACTTGGTTTAGCACGGGCGGCCGTCTATGTTGTTTCAGTTAAGAGACTCTTGTCATGTCCAATTAGATGGAAGTATAATTTTTTTTGAAAATTATGTATGTGGGTGCGTAGTGGTTTTGAGTTACGGTTGTTGTGACGAGTTCGGGGATAACTCGAACAATCCTTAGTTCTAACATGGTTAGGATCAGGTGGTCGGGATTGGTTGTGTGCTCCTTCATAAGGTGTATTGTCATATAAGTGGATCAGCACCCATTGACAAAGTCCTTTTAGGCTCTGCCGAGTAAGCGATAAGACCCCATCGGCAGACCCACAAGAACTCTTGGCCATAGATCATATATCTCGCTAAAGTTTCTTGAGGTGATGCAGACTACTGGGCAAACACCCACGAAGTCTACCACCTATCAGGTAGGACCAAGGTTTTATTTATACCTACAACATATGTTGTTTACCTGTCTATTCCATATAGAAGCTGTCTCTTACCCTCCACCGAAGGGTGCCAATCAGCTATGTATATCTAGACAGGTAAGTTGATTGTATGAAAGTGATATTGTTATGTTACAATAAAGTTTCATACATACTTACCTGGCAGAATATATACAATTAAAAGCCCACCCAGCCTCCCCCGCAGGAGACAGGTGGAAGAGAGAAAATATGATAGAAAACGGGGATGGTTCCTAGTCCTGCCGCCCAGGGCAGGCCGGTAGATCACCTGACCTACCTGTAGCGAGTGGCGCGAAATTTGAATTTCTGTCGGGGACGACGGAGTCTTAGCTATGTATATATCTGCCAGGTAAGTATGTATGAAACTTTATTGTAACATAACAATATCATTTTTTTCAAAAAATCACAGCGCGCTTAGTTTTCAAGATTAAGAGTTCATTTTTGGCTCCTTTTTTTTTCATTGCCTGAAGTTTAGTATGCAACCATCAGAAATTAAAAAATTATCATTATCATATATAAATAATGCGATATATGATAGCGCAAAAACGAAATTTCATATATAATTGTATTCAAATCGCGCTGTGCGCTAAACGATTAAAGGTAACAAGTTACTTTTTTCCGTTGTAATGTACACTAATTTGCGATCATTTTGGTATATAACACATTGTAAAACAATAAAAGCAACAGAGAAAATATTATCACAAAATGATGCATGAATTCATAAACCGCGCGGGACGTAAAAAAAAATTTTTTTTTAATTTTTTGAAAAAAATTCACCATAATCGGAAATATTGTTATAGAGACTTCGAATTTGTTTCAAGATGAAGTTAAATGATGGAATATTACGATACTGTAAGAGTTTTAGCTTACAATTGCAGTTTTCGACCATTTCGGACGAGTTAAAGTTGACCAAATGTCGAAATTTTTTTATAAATTTTTTTTTATATGCAAAGATTTCAAAAATGAGAAATGGTACAATCTTCAAATATTTTTTGTTGTATTCTGCATGTTTTTGCACACATTTTCATATATGAAACTCTATAAAAAGCCTAATATGAAAAGGCACAAATATTAGGAGAATGTGACCTACGCATTTCGGAGATTTTTGGCCGAGAATCGGCGCGCGGAGTGAAGAAAATAGTTTTTTTTCAAAAATTCACCATAAATCTAAATATTGTTCTAGAGACTTCCAATTTGTTTTAAAGTGAAGATAAATGATTGAATATTACTAGACTGTAAGATTTTTATGTTACAAATGCGTTTTTCGACCATTTCGGTTGAGTCAAATTTGATAACCGATCGTAGTTTTTTTTCCTATTTATTTCGTATTTTATATGCAAATATTTCAAAATGAGAAATGCTACAACCTTCAAATATTTTTTTTTGTTGTATTCTGCATGTTTTTTTGCGCACATTTTTTCTATATAAAACTCTATAAAAAGCCTAATATGAAAAGGCACAAATATTAGGAGAATGTGACCTATGCATTTCGGAGATTCGCTGCCGAGAATCGGCGCGCGGAGGGAATAAAATAGTTTTTTTCAAAAATTCACCATAAATCTAAATATTGTTCTAGAGACTTCCAATTTGTTTTAAAGTGAAGATAAATGATTGAATATTACTAGACTGTTATGTAATTTGCTTACCCAAAAATACCAGTATATATATGTATATATACTGGTATATATATATATATATAATATATATATATATATATATATATATATATTATATATATATATATAGTATAATATATATATATAGTATATATATATATATTATATATATATATACATATATATATATTACTATATATAATTTTTTTATGAAATTATATATATATATACTATATAGATAGATATATATATATATATATATATTATATATATATATATATATATATATATATATATATATATATATATACAGGCAGTCCCCGGAACGACGCTTGGAAATATGTCTTAAACTAATAAAAAGTTTATAAAAAACCTTACTTTGTAACTCCTTTGGTTACCACTACATGTTGTTTTCCTGTAGTTTTTATGTACAACCTGGAGTTATTTTCATAAAAGAATGCTGGTTCTTGAAGGTAAAAACTATTGTAATCCTCTGGTGACACTACATTCTTTGAAGTTTTATGTACAACCTGGATTATTTTTCATAAAAGAATTCTGGTTTCCTTGAAGGTAAAAACTATTGTATCCTCTGGTGACCTACATTTCCTTGAAGTTTTATGTCAACCTGGAGTGATTTTGCCAAATCTTGAGGGCTACAAGAACAGCTGATTACTATTTACGTATCATATAAACTAATTAAAGTAAACATATCTTTAAATAGGCTTATATATTAGTATCAACAAAACATTTCCTGCTATGAGTCAGAGGCCGTTTAATGAAAAACGAACACTTCTCTGTCCTATCTTTGTTCAGAAAATAAATGTTACGTCAATCCCCGAGACGGTGACCATTGTTGCCTAAGGCTTCCTCTCTCTCTCTCTCTCTCTCTCTCTCTGATCAAATTACACTGGAACTTTGACATACGATTGCCCTAATATACGAATGTTTTGAGATACAACAGAAATTTGCGAAAATATAAGCTTTGATATTACAACGAAATATTTGAGATACGACTTTGCGATGAGTGTTCGGGTTTTTGTATAGGCGACCGATAAATGGCGTTCAGTCTGTTTGTTTGTTGGTGCTGCATGTTAACACGTCGTTGTTTAGTTCGTTGTATTTGCGCCTATTTTTCGTGTTATTTTGTCTATTTTATATTAACCATGGGTCTCAAAGCTAAAGACAAAGCAGGTGATAAGAAAAAACCCAAGAAAATGATTTCGATGGAAGCAAAACATGAAATTATAGCAAAGCATAAAACCTTCCAAAAGGCATCAACCATTATTTCTAAACTACAAAACTGATTAAAACTAAAAAAATAATTAAAAATTAGTTTAGCAATGTTATTTCATTTGTGTTTATTACGTAGTTATTAGTGTACATACGTAAATAAAAAGAGAACAAATCGTTCCCTGCCACCCTTCCCTACCTCTTCCCCCTGCTGGCCTCACGTCATCTTTCGTTGTGGTAAGTAAAATTCCTTTCTTTTTTTTAATTGATTTTATTAACATTTATTATCATTTATCACATTGCTATGTTATTTTATCATTATGTGTGTTATTACTCGTTTACTTTGTGTATAAATTGTGTATATTATATGTAATTTAGCTGTGTTTAGGTGTGGTTTCATACCGCTAGAACGGATTAATACATATTGACATTATTTTAAATGGGAAAAACAAAATGCTTTGAGATACACCTGTTTTTGATATACTACGCTGGTACCATCGGGAAACAAATTTAAATTCGGTATGTCCAGGTTTCCTCCAGTGTACTGGATAATGTCTCTCTTTGGATACTTCGATTTTGCCAAATCTGAGGGCTACAAGAACAGTTGATACTATTTACGTATCATATAGACTAATTAAAGTAAACGTATCTTTAAATAGGCTTATGTTATTAGTATCAACAAAACATTTACTGGCATGAGTCAGAGGCCGTTTAACGAAACGAACACTTCCTCTGTCCTTACTCGGAGCGTCGGAAGACGCCTCCTCTCTCTCTCTCTCTCTCGTCTCTCTCTCTCTCTCTCTCTCTCTCTCATTGTAATCTAACCAGAAACTTCGTTTTGTTATTATTACTGGAAACAAGCAATGATTTTTTTCATTATTTGTGCTTTTGGACTGTTATATGTAAACTTTGCGCACCGCAAGCTAGTATGTATTCATTCGCTCGGAAACTAGTTCCGCATATGAGGCGTCACTAAAAAACATAGAAAAATACGACCATAAAAAGTGTCGAAAATCATCATAACCTCAAATTTTTTGTTGTAATCTAACCAGAACTTATTTTTTGTATAATATAACTGTGCTAAACTATAAAGGTTTTAGTATCATAGTATGAGTTTTTTAAAAGCGTCGTTAACTCGGAGCGTCGAAGCGTCAGCGTCGTAACCTCGGAACAAGCGTTCGTAACCAGGACGGATTTTTCCATTGAATATTTAAGAAAAAGCGTCGTAACCTCGGAACGTCGTAAGCCGGAACCGTCGTAACCCGGGGACCACCTGTATATATATATATATATATATATATAAATTTATATATAAAATATATATATATATTTTTCGATTCTGGTACCAATACATAAATAAAAGGAATGCAGGTGACACTTTTCTTCTTTTCGCATACAATGAAATGTCTTATTTTATTATTTTATCATGCACAGATACGGATATATAAAAACTTGTAATAAATATAAAAATAAATATAAAATAAATGCAGAATACTCACTCGTAATCCTGACTCTTCATTCTATTCTTGTTTCTCCTCCTCCATTGAAGAGTCTTGCATTTTTTTCCTCTCGACATGACGAGGTACAGGTGGAGGAGGGAGACGCGCGCCCTTATCGCTGATGGGCCCGGCGGCCCTGTGCTTCCTTCGCTGTCGGTTTATTGGGCACACTCCAATACATGACCGTAGTGTGGTATTTACGGTCACAGTCCCCTATCCAGGAGCAAAGAGCCATTTTGCAGGTACAACAGAAGAACCGGGTGTCTCTCCTTCTGCCATTCATATGGCACACCCGGCACCGTTTCTGCCTTCGCCCTTCTAAGGCCTCCAGTGTGTGATCCCTTGGCTGCAGCCGACACACAGGGTCCAATACCCGACGAGCGTTGATGGCGGGGACGCAGCAAGAGGGGCGTCATCAGCAGGGCGTCGTCAGCAGGGCGGCGGGCAGCAGGGGCGTCGTCAGCAAGGGCGGCGGCAGCAGGGCGGCTGTGGCAGGTCGACCGAAGTTGGCCCTCCTATCTGCCCTTTCCGCTAGGGGCAGATCTGCAGCTCGGGGCAGGGGGTCAGTGATGGAAGGCCATTCATGGGGATCAAAGTTGATGAGGGCATTCCCGGCTACCTCTAGGAACTGTATGTGGGACAACCTCGGAAGATTGTCACCGCGGTACCCACAGTACAGTATGTAGGCATTTTGGAGGGTCAACTGAAGGATGTATTTGAGGAGCTTCTGTGTCCACCTCCTGGTTCTCCTGGCGAAGGGATAATACTGGATGAGCTGATCAAAGAGATCAACTCCTCCCATGTGCCTATTGTAGTGCCCAGTGACGGTAGGCCGCTCGATAGGAAACTCCTCAATCCTCAAACACAACTCGGCCCTGTCGATGTGTCTTCTTCCGCTGTACGATCTCTTCTTGGATGGGTTCATGACTCGTCGTAATCATGGGGACAGTCGGACACTTTCCAAGCAGATGACGAAGACAGCGCCCTTCCGCCGCCACTCTGTCTCTCCTCTTGCCAGGTGTTGCGGATGACCAGCGTACCTCTTGAGGGAAATCGGGGCCCCACACACCAACCGAAGGGTACCACTGACGTGTACACCTGCTTCATACAGTTCCTGGGCCAGGGATACCGAGTTATAATAATTATCCATAAACAGGTGATATCCCTGGTTATGGAAACGTCCCACAAGACTGAATACAGTGTCACGCAGCGTGGAGAAGACCCCAGAATACACTGAAAAGTCCACGACGTATCCAGTGTTGGACTCGGTAATAAAAAAAAATTTCACTCCATATTTCTTCGGCTTCTTGGGGTTATACACTTTTATACTAAGACGTCCTTTGTAAGGCATCATCCCCTCATCCAAAGAAAGGTTCTTTCCAGGAACCACGAGATTTCTACACCGATCACGACTGTATTCCAACACTGGGCGGATTAGGATGAGGCGATCACTGTTATTCCGGGGTATGGCCCTTCGGTTGAAGGCGTTGAAATACCTGTCCAACGCCAGGTAATTATCACGGGACATAACGCCAGGCACATTGGGTGTACATATAAAATAATTCCTCCTCCAATATTGCCTGACGTCGGCAGCAGGTGTCATAACCAAAATAAATGTGGAGCCCCAAAAAATGCGCCATGTCGGTGAGGTTGCAACCCCGCCAATAATTCATACCGGCAGTACTGAGTGTAGTCCACCGTCTCTTCTACCAGGTACTCTAGCAATTCCTGCGTAAGGAACAGCTGGATGAACCCCAAAGCAGTCAGGGGTACCGGTACGGTGAGCCCAGGAATTGCTGTGAAGGGGTGCATGTTAGGAGGGGTGGGGTCCTCCATCCACCCCTCGTCGCTCTCGGACAAATGGCCTTCACCTTGGCTGGCGCGACGAGCCGACCTTCTACCCGCGCCCGTGCGCGGGCACGATTTCGCACACTAACCCCCCCCCCCCCCCCCCCCCCCCCCCCCCCCCCCCCCCCCCCCCCCCCCCCCCCCCCCCCCCCCCACCCCCCCCCCCCCCCCCCCCCCCCCCCCCCCCCCCACCCCCCCCCCCCCCCCCCCCATTGGCCCATCACCCTCACTTAGGCCTTCGCTTTCAGTATCGTCATCCGCGATGAAACTAGACCCCATATCCCCATCCTCCCCCTCCTCAGATTCCCCCTCATAGGCACTGAAACTACTGAATTCGAGCTCACTTTCGGGATGTGAGCCTCGAACGGACATTGGGGGCATATATTCGTCCTCACTGACATCGGGACTGATGTCCTCATCACTCGATGACCATCCGCCATCAAAATGAGGACTTGCGACATATTCCCAATCAAGCTCCGAAAGATACTCGTCTATGTCCCTTGGTTGGAGGCCTCCCAAATTCCTACGAATGCCCCTAAGGACGCCCTGATGCTTCCTAGGGGTTACCAAAGGCACATGAGACACACGTTGTGATCCTAAACCACTTTCATCCACACGTGGTCGCACAGAACGGCGTTGAGGCGCGGGTTCATGCTGGGTGCTTGGTCCTTTGCCAGCATCTAAGTCCAAAATATGTCTTACACGATCCCTTCCGACGGGTAAAACACGTCTTTCGCGGTCCACACATCGTTGAGACATCTTTACGAACGTCCTGTAGCAACACAAATGTTCAAAGTCTCGCACAAGTTCAGGAAAACTCGATTGCGACAAAAGATCGTTCTCGGACGATGCGCCGCTGATGCTGACTGGAGCGAGAAGAAAGCATTTCGCGCATGCGCACTTGGGTCACGCTTCTAAACAAAACAATACCTCGATCCGTGAACCCCCAGCATCCCCCAAGGTGCGTGATTCAAAAGTTTTAGGCTGGTAGGCCTATAAGTATTTTTCCGAGAATTTAAAAAAAAACTTGTATGTCGACGTAAAATACGTCCAGTCGGCACCTGAGAGAGAAAAAATGTCGACGTAAAATACGTCCAGTTGGCATTTAAGGGTTAATAAAAATAAGTTTCTGGTTAGATTACAAAAAAAATTTTGAGGTTATGATGATTTTCGACACTTTTTATGTCGTATTTTTCTATGTTTTTTAGTGACGCCTCATATGCGGAACTAGTTTCCGAGCGAATGAATACATACTAGCTTGCGATGCGCAAAGTTTACATATAACAGTCCAAAAGCGCAAATAATGAAAAAATCATTGCTTGTTTCCAGTAATAATAACAAAACGAAGTTTCTGGTTAGATTACAACGCAAATTCCAAGTATCCAAAGAGACATTATCCAGTATTTTGATCAGAGAGAGAGGAGAGAGAGAAAGAAGGAGAGAGAGAGAGAGAGAGAGAGCGAGAGAGGAGAGAGAGAGGAGAGAGGTGTCTTCCGACGCTCCGAGTTAAGGACAGAGAAGTGTTCGTTTCATTAAACGGCCTCTGACTCATGCCAGTAAATGTTTTGTTGATACTAATAATAATAAGCCTATTTAAAGATACGTTTACTTTGATTAGTCTATATGATACGTAAATAGTAATCAACTGTTCTTGTAGCCCTCAATATTTGGCAAAATCAAAGTATCCAAAGAGAGACATTATCCAGTACACTGGAACCTTGACATACGAATTTAATTTGTTCTGTTACCATCGTCGTATATCAAAACAGTTGTATATCTCAAAGCATTTTTCCCATTTAAAATAATGTAATATGTATTAAGTTAATCCGTTCTAGCGGTATGAAACCACACCTAAACACAGCTAAATTACATATAATATGCACAATTTATACACAAATAAACGAGTAATGACACACATAATGATAAAATAACATAGCAATGTGATAAATGATAATAAATGTTAATAAAATCAATAAAAAAAAAGGAATTTTACTTACCGCAACGAAAGATGACGTGAGGCCAGCAGGGGGATGAGGTAGGGAAGTGTGGCAGGGAACGATTTGTTCTCTTTTTATTCACGTATGCACACTAATAACTATGTAATAAACACAAATGAAATAACATTGCTAAACTAATTTTTTTTTTATTTTTTTTAATCAGTTCGTAGTTTAGAAATAATGGTGATGTCTTTGGAAGGTTTTTATAGCTTCCTTCTGCTTGAGGATCGTGGATATTGTAGAAGGATTTTGACCATACTCGTTAGCCAAATCGATGATACGAACGCAGCCACGTTCATGCTTTGCTATAATTTCATGTTTTGCTTCCATCGAAATCATTTTCTTGGGTTTTTTCTTATCACCTGCTTTGTCTTTAGCTTTGGGACCCATGGTTAATAATAATGACAAAAAAAGGAGCCAAAAATGAACTCTTAATCTTGAAAACTAAGCCTGCTGTGATTTTTTGAAATAAGAACTTTTTCTGCTTCGGCGCTAACTCCCGAACTCCGCCGGCATACGACAGACCCTTTTGTTAAGAGAGGCTCTGCATTTAAGGGTTAAAAGAATCAAAGAACAGAATTTTCCCAGTCTTTTGCATAAGTTGTGGAGGAAAGGGGGAGGTTGGGTGGCCTGTCAGAAATGTCACATTACTTGACAGAAAATGATTGAGGGTTCAAATTGTTGGCAATGCCTGATCATCTCTTTTCTGTTTCTTCCTTCTTATATCTCTCTCTCTCTCTCTCTGCCAAAGGATTGATAGATAGACAAATAGCAGTACTGGTTTATGGTGCTTGCCTATTGCCATAAAATTGGTGATTTATGCTGCCATAACACTCGGAGTTCTGGTTACCAGCGCCATAAGGCACTGGTAATCGAGTTATGGTGCCATAACGTACCTAACAGAGGTGCTATTAACCGGTTGTTGGTGCCAAAAGCCATATTGCGGTCACCAGAAATCACGAGTTTCGGTTAATGGCGGTTTTCGCTTATCAGCACCCCACCAAGAATGGAACCCCCGCCAGGGACTGCCTATATTAGATTTCCTTGCAGATATTTTCTCCATAGCAAATACATGGAGGTATAGTGTAGAATTATATCAGTCCTATTCTACTTGACATCATTTGTAACATAACTGCAGCAATTATTTACTATTGCATGATGGCTGGATGCAAGCAAAACGTTATGAATGTTATCAGATTTGGTTCAGTCGTATGTACCAAAACATGTTTTTCGTTGGTCATAGCATTTAAACAATTTTAACGTCACTAATGATTCTTTTACCATTCCCTTACTTTTTAACTTATTTAACTGGAAAATATAATAAAGAGATGGAGTAAACACTAAGCATACTGAAAAAGGTGGCCTCTTTTCTTCTTTCACTCTAGGCCAAGGCTTACCTGTATGTTCATTGAATGCCACTTTTTCATTAGTTACATGTTAGGGTAAAATATCTAGCCGTGACTGTCTAAGGCATCGTTAACCAGTCTAGGGCACCTTAAGGTGGATTGTGGTGCCTGTAGACCTTTAAATTTCAATTAGCAATGATTTTTGTTACCATCAAGCCCCCAGGAACAGAACCCTGTTGGTAACTGGGGACTGTCTGTATTTTATTTTAATGTTTCATCGCAAAAAGCGCATTACAGGCAGTCCCTGGTTATCTATCAGTGGGGTTTCAGTTGTCATTGAGGTTCTGATAAGCGAAAACCACCATTAACTGAAACTCAGCCATTTATGGCTCCAGGTTTCCATTAATGGCACCTCTGTTAGGCATGTTATGACGCCTTAACTCTGATATTGGGACCGGATGGCACTGATAACAGAAACTTGACCAGTTATGGTGCCATAAATTGCCAATTGTATGCCGTTAGACAAGCACCATCAATCTGGATTGTCATTAACCAAGTCCGTCGATAACCGGGGACTACCTGTATAGTCATGAAAATACAGTAATTCGTGAATATTTCTCAGTGAAAATAAAGCGAATAGGCTAATTTTCTGCGAATAATTGGTATACATGGTCCATAGAAAAATCCGTGAATAGGCGAGTCCGCGAATCATGAGTCCTGGAATAGCGGGGGTCAATTGTAGTCACTTTCAACTTTCCATGGAAGGTCTTCATCTTTCTATTGATGTATTTTTTCTTAAATTGGCCAACCTATAAAGTTTGTCTGGTAAGGGGTGTTGCCTATTATTTTTTAGCCTGGCTCTTAAGGTTTAAGATCCATACTAACTTTTCGAGAAACAGAGTAAACAATGTTACATATATGCTTCTGAAGAGTGAATTTAAGAGTTAGGGACATATTTTCACACATGTAACTTGGCAAGTAATTACATGTAGCTGAAAGCTTCCTACCACTGCAGTCATAAAATTCAAATTTTGTGGCAACGCCACCATTACTAATGTAGGTGAATAGGACCTGCCCACTTTCAGGAACGATGGGTACAAAACTGCAGAGAGAACCAATTCATATGCTGCCGGCTCCCGACAAACATCGGTGGTTTAGGCAGTTATTTTTCCAGTGTTTTATGTACTTGATTCTTTTTTGTAGTTTGCATAATTAGCTAGTAATTGGCTAGTAAATATGTTAGATTCAAGCTCTTTTAGCATTAAGTATTGTTCAGATTGGCATAGAACTAGAATGACTAAGTTCTTGTATGATTTGCGCACCAAATGCATCAAGTGTAGGAGCAGGATTGTTCAAGAGAATTAACTTGTTAAGAGTGTGTAGATTGGGATGAATCTAAATGGGAGGCCTTTAAATCACATTTAGATAAACTATCTAGAGATAGGAAAACAAAAACAGCTGTTTGAGCTGAAATTAGAGGCTTTGCCTTTAGTAGTCTAGGATTTACTTCCTACTACTCAACCTCTTATTACTTCCCCCAATCATTTGCCCGCCTACATCTTTGCTAGTGACTCCAGTTTCAGGCTTTCATGATTCCAAACCCAACACCATTACCAGTCTTGATGTAAAGTTTGACAAGAGGTTGATTTTCTCGCTAATGCGATTATGGAGTTAAGAACTTCTTTCAGTTCTTTTGTGGAGAAATCGTCTCTCAAAAGTGATAATGCAGTGCCTAGTGATAGTGTTGTGATTTCTGAGGAGGTAGCTGTTCAGCCCACTGGTTGGTTCTTCTAGACAAAGATTCCTGTCCTATTCCCTTGCACCAGGGAGAAGACATACTGGAAGTCCAAGGAAGGTTGCTGGGGCTTGCCCCCGGACAGTTGGCCCCTCTGTCCCACCTGTTGATCATACCCAGGCTTCGATTTCAGTGCACACCAACTGTCGTCAGACTCGATGGACTCTTCCCTGGACAAGAGGCACCATCACTGTAGATCTTCAATCTCCAGACTACTGAAAAGGCATGCTGCACTTGGTGATGGGTTTCCTCTTCCTGTTAAGAGGTATAGGGACGTTGGTGACAGTCCCCAACCTCCATGCAGCTTCCATGACACAGAAGCTCGTCATCACCTTAATTGGGATAATCCAGAGCCCTTCTCTGGTCAGGAGCAAACTTCTTGGCCTGATTTATCTGTAGTTTCTGCTCCTGTTCATCGACCAGCTTCTCCGGACCGCTTTGCACCCTCTACTGGTTTTTCTGCTCCTGCACCCCTCAGTACCCGTACCAGAATGCTTGGGCGCCTGTGTTGGACTGCTCAGCGCTGACCTGCTGCTGGTTAACGTTTTGGCACCAGAATCAACTTCTCCTTCTGTATCTAATTTGGATTCATCATTGGTGTCTCTTAAATGCCAGTTAGAGGAGTTGATGGATTTTGTCCCTGATTTTGTTTGAAGAGGAAGCAGTAGAACAAGTGACAGCTACCTCTACACCATATTTGTCGTTAATGAAGTTCTTCCTGGAGAATTATCTAGACTTTTTCATACCTGCGACCACAGCAGCTCCTGCCTCTACTTTCCTTTTGGGGAAATCTCCTGAGGACGGACTTCCACAGATGGTGTTGTCTTCCTCTTCTAAGAAGGTTCTTGGAGAAATGGAAAAGTGGCTGGTCGGTAAGAGGGACCAAGGGAAAGCCACTTGTGTTTCCTCCCTCTAAACTCATCAAGAGCTGGTACCGCTACTACATGATAAGTGAGACTCCTTCCCTGGGAGTTTCTGCTTCCTCCCAGGGGTACTTCCCATCTACTGGACTTAGCCAGATGTTTGGTGTTTGCTGATGCATAGATTTTCTTTTCCATCATAAATTGATCACCTAATGAAGAACATTTCTAAGTCTTAGAAATATTTAGTTTCTTAGATTTGGCCCCTTGTCAGGAAAGATGGGGAATTGCCTTTCTCTAGCAGAAGACCTGGCTGCAGACTGGTGCGGAGTGGTGTCTTGCGCATACAAAGCCGTTAGGGATGGATCTGAAATAGCCTCTCTTTTCTCTATGGGAATGTTAAAAAAAGAAGGGATGGTTCTGAAATAGCCTCTCTTTTCTCTATGGGAATGTTAAAAAAAGAGAGAGCTGTGGTGCCCTTTTACTTCCAGGGGCATCACAACTACACAGAAGTCTACCCTCTTGTTCTCATCTTTCGATAAGTCTTATCTTTTCCCTTAATCTACGGTAAAAGTCGTTCTGTTGGACGTTCAGAATAAGTTCATCCCAGACTTATTGACGAAGTCTTCTAGAAGGCCAAAGGGGGTGGGTGTGGCTGGAGGCCAGTCCTGAACATCAGTGCTCTGAACTTCTTTGTCATCAAGACAGAGTTTCATATACAGACCAGTATCTCAGTTATGTCCTCTCTACATCAAGGGGATTGGATGGTAACTTTGGATATGGAAGATGCGTACTTCCATACTCCCATTCATCTGGAGTCATGGAAACTTCTTCACTTCGTGTTTCAGGGCAAAGTTTTTCAGTTCAGAGCACTTTGTTTCAGTCTGACTTTGGCACCTCTAAGTATTTATGAGGGTTCTAGCTCCTCTTCCCAAATGGCTTCACCTGATGGGGATCAACGTCTCATTATACCTCGACAACTGGCCTCTTCGTTTGCCCTAAAAGGTGCAGTATGCGGAGGACTTGAGGAAACTATTTCTTTTGACACAAGAGCTAGGAATTTTAATAAATTTCCAGAAATCACAGCTTATACTGACACAGAGGATTCTGTATTTTGGCATGATTCAAGACTCAGACTTTTTGGGTTTTTCTCTCGCCCAAGAGAATACAGGCAGTCCCCAGTTATTGGCAGGGTGTCTGTTCTCAAGGGGGCCGGGGGTGTTGAGGGGGGGGGGGGCAGATAAGCGAAAACTGCCATTAACCAAAACTCAGCAATTTATGGCACTGAGTATATGTTAAAGTGTCTCTCTTAGGTATGTTATGCTGCCATAACTATTATTGGCACCTTATGGCACTGATAACTGAAATTTGGCCTGTTATGGCACCATAAATCTAGCATGAGTGGAGACCTTGAGGAAACTAGGCAGGCTTCATATGCATCCTCTTTCAGTTTTACTTGAAGGTAGTTTGGCCTAGGAAGGCTCAGCAGGTAGTTGAGTAAAATTATTAAGGATCTTTGACCATTATTTGGGGACAAACTTTCTGTGATATTTTTGAATATCCAGTGCTGATGCACTGCAAAATGAGTGGGGGTGACCGTCCCAAAACCTTGGGCTAACTCTGTAAAGTAGCAAAATCCAAGATGGCCGTCAAGTTCTTTTATACCATTCATTTATCAGCATATGTAGACAATCGGCAGGGGTGTGTACTTCCACTTAAGTGTATTTGCACTCAGAGCAAGTAAGACATTTATTTTTATAGCATGTATTGAAAATTATATAAATCATAATTGATAAAAGGAGAATGAAATCCAATATGGCTGTCATTTATATGCTAATTTTCATTGCATAAGTACAACTCATTGTGTGAGCGTGATTTACTGACATCCCATACAAAAAAACAAAGTAAGGAGATATTAAATCATTAATGAATTGCATTAATATTTCTTTCAGCATATATGTACTGAATTCTCTAAGTGCAAATGTAAATTTATGTGTGCGGCTAAATATAGTACATATATACATAAAAATAATGCTAACATAACATAGGACTTCAATATTCAAAAGAGTCAACATCATCAAATTAATTTGCGTCTGAACCATATGAATCAGAATCTATTAATGTTTTTGTGCCTATGTCCATGGCATGTGAATATCTAAGGAGATGTAGTCTTTCTGGTAGAGCTGACTTGGTGTTACAGAGAGGTTGGCATTTTCCAGCATTTAAGATCCAGCCATGCTCTACTGGGGAACAGTCAAGTAAAGGTTAATGAAAATTCTTCAAAACAAGCTCCTGATAGTTTGCTCAAGTAATCTGAAGTTGGAGTGAGTCTTGATCTGGAGGAATCTGAAGTTTTGACTTGTGTTTCATCATTTCCACTTTTGAAGCACGAGCTTCTCGAGTTTTGTTGACTTTGTAATTATACTCAAATTGAATGGTGAACTGTGTCATGCTGCTTAGTATTCTGTGGGACTGGAAGGCTTGACCCAAGTGTTTGTAGAAACTGTCTGGCTTGTCTTGATTTCACTGTGCTGTCATATCAACCCTCTTTCCATGACCAAAAAAATGCCTGTGAATATGTGCAAAACAATAATGACAGGAACAATAACCTCAGGACAAATTTGGAAGCAGTCATATGTTGCTTGTTGTCTTTTTATGCCAAGGGTACCATCAACATGGTGTGAAACATAGGCCGACAACACAGACATCTAATTATTACTGGGGCTGTTGAACCTTCCAGTCTCATTTTAGAATAGATATAAAAGATAATGATGTCAGCTTCTGTATAGACATTCAAGGGCTGGAACTTTAATGTCATCAGTATCAGCACTTAAGTTCCAACATTTGTTTTGTATGGAATATGAGCACATTTGGTTTCTGTTGAGCATGCCGTTGAAATTCTTTCAACAAAAACTGTTGAAGCCTGATCTTGTTTCGAGGATTTTGAAAGAGATGGTTGAATTCTTGAGGTGAAGGCAATTTAATGTTCCTCTTCATGTAGACATTGCCAACCGTTCCAATGCTCACAGTCTTTTATGTTCACAGCGAGATCATATGGGTCATTGACAAATATCACTTGAGTAGCATGTGGGTGACGTGCACATATCATCAAAAATAATCTTCTCAGCAAAGTCTCCCCAGGTATAAAAGCTTCCAATAAGTCCATGCAAGTTCATACCCAGGTTGATTGATGCAATTGTTGGCTTGCTTGTGATGAAGTATGAGAGCAGTGAAGCTAGTGTGTGAGTGAGCCTGGATGTCAGACTCAACATGGCTAGGTCTTCTGAGTGAAGAGATAAGCTGAACAAGGAGTGGGGAAATTTCTTCCGGCTATTCAAGTTCAGTTACCTGTGGAGGTCAGGGGACTGCCTCAGTTTGTGTGATCTGAGCTCTCAACCTGTTTGCTAAATTCTGTATGAGTTGCTCATTGCTAATCCTTATTGACTTGAGGTTAATTCTCCCTCGCATTTCTGTTGTCTCTTTTTTTATCTTGTTAGTATATCTGAGCTTGATATATCCACTCGACAGTTAATGCGCCTATGTTTACCATAGGGTCCCAGTTCCCAGTGAACAGTATCAAACACATTCCCAAATCTATCAAGACCCTTCCAGTTCAAAGCTTTGGATTTCAATGAATTCCATGTGTTTTTGGTTATATAAGATCTGTCGAATCTGATATGTCACAAGGTTTTCCACACTGCAGAAGACACTCCAACTCTGTAGAAGACATCTTTTACTTTGTGAGTATGTGCTTCACACAGCTTGTTCACAATCATACACCAGTACTGAAATGTGAAAGAGAAAAACACTTAGTAAGGTATACACATTTTAAATCAATGATTTTCTTGAAACAATAAAAGCAAATAAAAATGTTACAAATTCAGTAACTATGTAAATCAAGCTTGTAACTAAATTTGTTTACCTCTTTTCAATTCAGGTGTAACAGCAATTGATCAATGGATGCATGCACAGTAACAATGTCCAAGCATTCAAAAGTATCTGAAAAAAAATGGCAAGTATGTATTGTATATGCATAATATGTTGGTATCTTGCATTATATGCACTTTACCTTAAGAAGTTATCACAAAGGAGACCTGTAATCACAAAACTAACATCAGAAATGGATTTCTTGCCCTCAAATTATCTGAAAAAGAGGTATTAATAAGGTATTTACAACATTTGTGGAAAATATTATTTTATCGAGATGGCCAACTCTGCCATTTTGGATTTCTTGCTCTACTGAAGTGTGGCCAGGATTCCCAGACTGGCATAGGAGCTTATTTTGATGCAAATGCATCAAAGTTCCAAAATCAGCCATCGAATTTTATTAGTCTGAGGTTGGTCACGGAAATTGAGTTTTTGACCCAACTAAATAGTCTCATTTAGGGCACCTCTCAACATTGTCAGTAGCACACGACCTACTTATTCCAGAATCAACAAACAGCCACATTCCCCTATCCAACAACTAACTTCATAAACCCTCAAAGTCACCATTAACCCCAAAAAATCTTCCTAATATTTCAAACCCCCTAAAAGCACCACCAGTACCAGAAAGCCCACCTCCATTATGTAGCCACCAAAGTAAAACACTTAGCCCAAGGCTGAATACACCAAGCCACTCTAATACCGCTGAAAGATATAACCAAACACCGTAAAACCACAATGAACCAATACCACTGATCACTACCCTATTGGTTCCTAAAACCCTAAATTATTACCACTAAAAAATAAGTAATACCGCAACATTGAACACTCATCCCGCTAATGGCATGCATTATCAAAGATATCATCCATTGTTGCCTCCAAGATAAACCCCAAGAATACCTACAAACTCCATCATACATTCTTGCACGGTTTCACCCAAATTATCCCATCATTACAACAATTATCCCAGCTGTTTACGCCGAAGCACTGCAGTTGCACATAGTAAGAAAGATAGTAAAAGAAGGATAGTAATGTTAAGTAAGATGCCCAAAGGTGAAACAAGATAGAAGGAAATATAAAACTATGGATCTCTGTCTTCCACATTTCACCATCCATGTGAAATAGAGAGAGGTAACAAAGTGCATATCATCGTGCAAATTTCTTATTTTCCCATTTTCTTCATTTTCAATATGAGTTAATCTGGACAAACCTGTTTTCTCATCTAGGACTAAAAACCTATTCCCTTTCTTTTCTTCAATAACCCAAAAAGGACCCTCAAATTTTGGGCCTAACTTATAATTTAACTCATATCTCTATATCTATCCCAATTCCTATCATTGCCACCTTTGGTGGTCCTGAGCATCTCAAGCACCTTTCTGTTTGCTTGTTCTCACAGCCCATTAGCTTCCAGTCTGTTTGGAAGGATTGTTACTCTCTGTACAGTGGACCCTCCGTATTCGCATTCTCCAGATTCGCGGACTCACACATTCGCGGATTTCTCTTTAGAACATTTCCCGCATTATTCGTGGAAAATTCACCTACTCGCAGTATTTTTCTATGAGAAATATCCACAAACTCCTGATTTTTTTTTATCAATTTCATCATAAAATGCACTTTTTGTGATAAAACTATTAAAAAAACCAGATATAAAATTTTTACTGGGTTTTTCTTGTTTTAACTACCAAAATAGGTTTTAAGCATTTTTATAGGGGTTCCAATTATTCGCGGGTTCTAACTATTCACCGGGGGTTCTGGTACGCATCCCCCACGAATATGGTGGGACCACTGTAGTATTCCCATAACTTCTGCTAGACACTCTTAAGGTCTTATCTTTACCATTGTCCAACAATAAAATCTTTGGTACCCCATAACAACATGTAAATCCATTGAAGAATGCCACAGCCACTTCTGCCATTTTATGCTTTAGTAGGAAAATTTCCACTACCCTTGTTAGTTCATCTATTACCACCAACACGTACCTGTAGCCATACCCTGATTCTCAGAAATTTCCTAAAATACCCATGTGTACTCTGAAAAGGTCTATTAGGTATTGGATATGACCCTAATTTTCAAGAAGTCACCTTTGCAGGATTGTAGGCATTGCACACCATACACTTTTTCACAAAATTTTCCACGTCTGCCCACATATTCTTCCAAATACGTATATTTATTACGTATCTCATTATACGTTTTTTCCACATCCAAATGTGGACTACCAAACTTGCAACGCACTATATCTAAAATACAGGAATTAAGACTTTTGGCATCATGATCTGTGTCGTATCCCCTTTCCTTTCACTCATCTGTAATTTATAATTAACTTTCCCAACCAACAGACTACCCTCTAGTTCCAAACTTGTAAAAGGCAACTTATAACCTTTCCTGACTAATTCACCTCTAAGGAACGCTTTTGCGTCTGCTAAAATTTCATCCTCATCTTGCTTTTGCTCTGTGAGACTGATATCCCACTGTATAGAATCACTAGTAATCACCCCAACTTGAAATCCTTCCACACCATAGAAAATTCTACTAAGAGCATTTGCTACCACATCAAGTCTGCCCGCTATGTACTTGAGTCTTCCATCAAAATCTCTAATTGTTAGAAACCATCAAGCTCTTTTAGGCTACAGATCTGGCTTATTAAAAAGATCTGACAATGGTTTGTGGTTTGTAAGAACTTCTGCCTTATTCCCTAATCTTGAACGGGATCTTATAAGAGGGCACGAGGATGGGTTTGGTCCCTTCTTCCAGATTCACCTTATGTTCTAACACCTTAGTCAGCCCTAACTTATTCTCTTTTAAAGCAAATAGACCCCCTAATTCAGACAGAACCTCGCTTAAAACTTCTATATGCTCTCTTTGTAGTCTGCATTAGCTAAGTGATCCCTACAGATTTTCCTCCTCATTTGCATTTTTGCCTCAGAAAACTCAGTTTTGTACATGAACTTTCCTGTTAGATATATACTTAGATATAGTCTCCGACGTTCCCGACAGAATTTCAAATTCGCGGCACACGCGATAGGTAGGTCAGGTGGTCTACCTTACTCGCCGCTGGGTGGCGGGAGTATGAACCAATCCCATCTTCTATTCAGATTTTCTCTGTCACCGGGAACGACAACAACTGTTGTGGTTTCCTCTCAATAGATTTTTTCGATTCTCGCTTGCCTGGAGATCATTTTGGACCTTTTGGTGACGTATTCGTTCTGTTTGGCTTGGCATACGCTGTTTCTGGACTGGTTTTTGACTTTGCGCTGGATTTTTCTTGAACATGTCTGATTTAGATACAGTAACTAAGACTCCTGTTTTGTTTAGGGTATGTTCGGTTAAGGGATGTAAGGTGAGGTTGCCGAAAGCTTCGGTTGACCCTCACACTGTGTGTATGAAATGCAGGGGGAATGAGTACGCTTTTAGTAACCCTTGTAAGGAATGTGAGGGACTGAATAAAGATGAATACAAGGCTCTTTCTTTATACATTAGGAAGTTGGAACGGGATAGAGTTCGTAAAGCGTCCTCTAGGAGTTCTAGTAGGTCTAGAGTGAGTGAGTTTGAATCTGACCCTAACATTAATGTAGAATTAGAACCTCCTTCCCAGGTTGCAGCCCCTGCTCCCCGCGCCGAAGCCGAAGATTCGTCTTCGGAGGCGGCGGCTTTAAAGGCTACGATTCAGTCTATGGAAAAGAAGATTCGCCTGTTAGAACAAGGTAAGAGTGAGAGTGTTGGTGGTCAGTGCAGTGTCCCCAGTGTTGTGGAGGGTGCGTCTGACCGGTTCCGTAGTGCCTCCAGGCCTAGACCTCTTCCAGACTCCCAGTTCCCGTGGAGGAGGAAAGTCGAAAGCTGCAGGAGGGCTAGGGAGAGCCCCCACCGGTCAGGCGTCCCCTCGGCAGATCCTGAAGTACGCTTCCAGGCTGCCTCGGATCGAGTCAAGAAGGAGATCCTGCGTCAGTGTTTCTCCTCTTCTTCTTCGCCATCACCGAAGCGCAGCTGGAACTCCCCGGATGCGTCGCGCCCGTTGAAGAGGGCTTGGAAGGCGCCCTTCAGTTCTTTGGCTTCCAGCCCGGAAGTCTTCCCTGAAGAGGTTTCTTTGGAAGTGAAGAGGCCCAGGAGATCCTGTGATCGCTTGTCTTCTCACGCCCCTCGCTCTGCGGTTGCATCGGAGGAAGACCCTGTGGATTCTCCTACTAGAGTCCTTGCAGGACTCCAGGCTCAGATCTCGGCCCTGGCAGACTCTCTGGCTTTCAGATCTCGTAGGAGAAAGGACGTATCTCTTCCGGTCAAGAGATCTAGACGCCATTCTTCAGAAGATCGCTCTCCTCGTCGTATGTGATCTCCTTCGTATGGCGAGGATTCGGCCGAGCGTAGGAGCTCGCGCGAGTGGCCCCACTCACCTGGCTCTCTCTCAGCATCGTCAAGGCGCCAGACTTCGGGCAGGCGCTCTTTGGATGGCGACGGCTTTTCTCCGGATAGGCGCTCCTCTCCTGCTCATCTTGCGTCTTCTAGTGTGCGTCCTAGCGGAGAGAGGCGCTCAGGGCAGAACAGGCTCCTTTCGTCGACTCCTTCGCAACGGTCTTCTCCTCATCAACTCCGAGAACCTCGAAGGCGCCCTTCTCCGAGTAGGCGCTCGTCACCTGGCTGCCGCTCTCCTCTCATTTCGGATCTTGTGTCGAGTAGGCGCCTTTCTCCTGTTAGTCGCTCTTCTCCTTTCAGACGTCAAGAGTCTGGTAGGAGCCATGCGCCTGGTAGGCGTCCTTCTCCTGGCAGCCGCTCTCCTGTGGATAGGCGCCAAGAACCTCGAGTACACCGTTCTCCTGGTAGGCTCTCGTCATTTACGAGGCACCCTACTCCTGACCGTTCCCCACTTGGCAGGCGCCAAGAGCCTCTCAAGCGCCCTGCTCCTGATAGGCGCTCGGCGCCTAGTAGCCGCTCTCCTCGCGACAGGCGCCAGGATTCTAGCAGGCGCTCTCCCTCTCGTAAGCGCCCTGTTGATGGGCTCGGTTCTTCCCGTGGTAGGAGCCCAGACTCTCCTTCATTAAAGATTTCGTCTACCTCGAAGTGGGAGTCCGATCTCAGACAGGCTAGGTCGGATAGGCGTTCTTCGTTTTCGACTCGCCGTTCACCTGTTGACTTGGCTTCTCCTGTGAGACAGCATTCTCCAACCTCACGCTCTGCTCCTGCAAGGACCTCTTCTTCTTCAAAGGATCCTCCACGTTCTCCTCTGCAATAAGGCCAGGAGGGCTTGGATGAAGAAACGAATACTACGGCAGCAGTTTCTTCTTACAAGAAGCTAACAGAGCTTCTACTTCAAGAGTTTGGGGATTTCTTTAGCCTTGCTGCTCCTCCTTCTCCGCACTCGTTGTTTTCCATGGCAAAGACAACGAAGGGATCGTCTTGCGTGAGAATGAAGCCGACCCTGTCCATGAAGAAGGCGCTTAGGAGTTTTGGTTCCTGGATGCTCTCCAAAGAGGAAGCAGGGAAAACGGTGTTTGCCTTCCCACCGTCGAAACTATCCGGACGTACTGGCTTTTGGTACGAGACAGGAGAGCCCTTGGGGCTGGGTCTCCCGTCTTCGGCTGATGCGGACTTTTCGGCATTAGTAGATGCCACAAGGAGATCGGTTCTTAACTCAGCCAAGACGACTTGGGCCATGAACGAGATCGACCACATTCTGAAAGGTATGTTCAGAGTGCTCGAAGTCTTCAACTTCCTTGATTGGTCGCTGGGAGTCTTGGCTAAGAAGACGCAGGTGCCAGAGTCTTTCTCACCGGAAGACCTTCATTGCGTATTATCCTGCATGGATAAATCCGTAAGAGACGGAGCGAGGGAAATCGCTTCCTTGTTTGGGGCGGGAGTCGTAAAGAAGAGATCCGTTTATTGCTCCTTCTTGACGAAGTCCGTCTCCCATGCTTGTAGGTCTCTGTTATAGTTTTCACCACTCTCCGCTCAACTTTTTCCCAAGCAACTGATTCAAGATATCTCGAGATCCCTTTCAGCTAAGGCTACGCAGGACCTTCTGGCCCAGTCGGCGAGGAAGCCTCGTCCCTCCTTCCCTGTCGAGACGAGAAAGGAAAAGTCAGGTGTTCAGGAACCCTTTCGAGGGGCTTCTTCCTCCAGAACCGCTTCGTTTAGAGGACGTAGACCCAACAGAAGAGGAAAGACTGTCTCCAAGTCCGTCAAGACTTCTAAATAAGAAACAAGTCCTTCAGACAACGGTGGGCGCCAGGCTTTTAGGATTTGCAGAAGTCTGGGCCCAGATAGGGGCGGATTCCTGGACCCTATCAATCGTGAAGAGGGGTTACCTCATCCCTTTCACCTCAAGACCTCCCTTGACGACCATCCCAAGGGAATTGACGGCCAATTACAGGGACCCCATCATGAACCAGGCCCTCCAGCTAGCGGTAGATCAGATGCTAGAGAAGGAGGCAATCGAACTAGTGACAGACCACCAATCAGCAGGCTTCTACAACCGCCTTTTCCTAGTTCCGAAATCCTCAGGGGGATGGAGACCGGTGTTGGACGTAAGCGCCCTGAACTTCTTTGTAGAAAAGAAGTAGTTTACGATGGAGACCACTTCTTCGGTGCTGGCAGCGCTGCGTCCAGGGGACTGGATGGTGTCCTTACTTCCGCATACCGATCCATCCTTCCTCGAGGAAGTATCTCAGATTCATGATGGGGGGAAGAGTATTCCAATTCAGGGCTCTGTGCTTCGGCCTCTCGACGGCCCCAAGTGTTCACGGGGATCTTGAGGAATGTAGCTCAATGGCTTCATTTGGAAGGGGTGAGGATATCCCTGTACCTCGACGATTGGCTTATAAGGGCCAATTCGGAAGATCGCTGTCTGAAGGACTTACAGAAAACCTTGGAATTGACAAGTTCTTTGGGGCTTCTGGTCAATTTCCAGAAGTCATGTTTAATGCCCGAACAAGAGTGTGTTTATCTGAGGATCCGGATGAACTCTTCAGAGTTTTCGGGCTTTTCCATCTCGGGAAAGGATAGCCCGGGGACTCGAGAAAGTAACAGCCTTCTTAGGGAAAGAAGTATGCACAGCGAGGGAGTGGATGAGTCTGCTGGGGACGCTCTCCTCGCTGGAGCAATTCCTTTCCCTAGGAAGGTTGCACCTGAGACCGCTCCAATTCTTTCTTCATCAGAATTGGAGTCGTCGTTCTCAAGATTTGACATTCTCCCTGTCCATATCTCAGCAGATCAAGGAGAAACTCGTATGGTGGGCAGATCCCAACAAGTTTACTCAGGGACTGTCTCTGCAATCCCAGAACCCCAACCTAGTGTTGTTCTCTGATGCGTCGGAGACAGGTTGGGGGGCGACTCTGGGAACCAGAGAGGTGTCAGGTACCTGGGTTGGGGACCAGGTGTCCTGGCATATCAACAGGAAAGAATTGATGGCCGTGTGGTTGGCCCTGAAAGCTTTCGAATCCAACGTCAGAGACTCCGTAGTGCAGATCAACTCGGACAACACCACAGCTCTGGCATACATCAGGAAACAGGGGGGGACGCATTCCTTCTCTCTGTACGAAACAGCAAGAGACCTTCTTCTGTGGGCCGAAGAAAGGAGAATCAAGCTTCTCACCAGATTCGTGCAGGGAGAGAGGAATGTGAGAGCAGATCTCCTCAGCAGGAAAGATCAGGTCCTTCCCACGGAGTGGACACTTCATCAAGATGTATGCCAGAGCCTTTGGAAGTTGTGGGGCAGGTTGCACATAGACCTCTTTGCCACATCAAGAAATACGAGACTGGATCTTTACTGCTCTCCCAACTCGGATCCAGGGGCAATAGGGATCGATGCACTTCTTCTCGACTGGAAGGGGCTCGATGTGTACGCGTTTCCCCCCTTCAAGATTCTGGGGATAACGCTCAAAAAGTTTGCAGAGTCAGATTCAACGAGGATGACATTAATCGCTCCCTTTTGGCCGGCCCAAGAATGGTTCACAGAGGTACTGGAATGGTTAGTGGACCTTCCAAGATCGCTCCCCCTAAGGAACGATCTACTCAGACAACCCCACTTCGACAGTTATCACAAAAATCTCCCCGCTCTCAGTCTGACTGGCTTCAGACTGTCCAAAGTCTGGTCAGAGCGAAAGGCTTTTCAACGGCGTCTGCTAAAGCAATCGTAAGAGCTAGGAGGTCTTCCACCTTACGAGTATACCAGTCGAAGTGGGATGTCTTCAGACGTTGGTGCAAGAGGAATAACATTTCCTCTTCCAGTACCTCTGTGACCCAGATTGCTGATTTCTTACTGTTTCTTAAGCAAGAATGTGGTCTGGTGGTATCTACTATTAAGGGATACCGCAGTATGTTGGCGGCGGTTTTTAGACACAGAGGCCTCAATATCTCAGAAAATAAAGACCTGCATGACCTGATTAGGTCTTTTGAAACAAATAAGAAGCAGTCACCTAAAACACCGAACTGGAATCTGGACGTGGTTCTTCAGTTTCTCGGATCGTCTAGATTTGAACCCCCTAGTTCAGCCTCGTTCAAGGATCTGACAAAGAAGGCTCTTTTCCTTATGGCTCTAGCATCCGCCAAGAGGGTGAGTGAGCTTGAAGCGATTGAGGGCAATGTTGGATTTAAAGAACAGTCTATGGTTTGTTCTTTCCTCCCCGGATTCCTGGCAAAGAACGAGAACCCATCAAATCCATGGCCCAGAAGCTTCGAAATTTGTGGATTATCTTCTCTTGTAGGGGAAGAGCCTGAGAGAACTCTTTGCCCGGTGAGGATATTAGAATATTATCTGAAGAGAAAAGAGCAACTTAAGGCCAATCAAGAGGTCCTTTGGTGTTCCGTGAAGGACCCCACTCGACCTCTATCGAAGAACGCTCTGTCCTTCTTCTTAAGAAGCCTTATAAAAGAAGCACATGTATCTTCCAATGAGAATCATTTTAAGCTTCTTAAGGTGAAGGCCCACGAAGTGAGGGCCATTGCCACTTCGCTGGCTTTTAACAAAAATATGTCTGTGGGGAACCTTATGGGGGCAACATTCTGGAGATGCCACTCGGTTTTCGCAAACCACTACTTGCGTGATGTGAAAATCACTTATGACAAATGCTTCGCCTTGGGCCCTTACGTATCGGCGGATTCGGTGCTGGGGCAGGGAGCTGGAACTTATCCTTGTTAGGCTTATATATTTTTACCCTTTGTTTTGTAATTGTTGGATATGGTTGTCTGAAAGAGGATGCAGGGAGGCATCTCTTTCTGTCGTAGTACTAACCCTAGTTAGTTTGGTTAGATGGTCTGATGAGTTTTGGCTCCTTGCTGTAGTAGTGGTGAGGATCTGTTAAGTAAGCGGACGAGTTCCCTTTGACAGGATCCGACTTGGATTCTACCACACAAGGGGATCAGATATCCCGGTGGTAGATCCAAGAGTCTTTCAGCAACAGGTCACGTCCTAGCTGTAGCTCTCCAGGCAATGCAGACTCAGAGACAGTATCAATGAAGTCTTCTGCCTGAACAGGTAAGAACCAAGGTTTTTATATCCTACAACACCAGTTGTTTCCCTTTTATCTATTCTTTTTTAGCTGTCTCTTACCCTCCACCAAGGGTGCCAATCAGCTAAGTATATATCTGACAGGAAAGTTCATGTACAAAAATGATATTGTTAAACTACAATAAAGTTTTGTACATACTTACCTGGCAGATGTATACGATTAATGGCCCACCCAGCCTCCCCTCAGGAGACAGGTGGGAGAGAAAATCTGAATAGAAGATGGGATTGGTTCATACTCCCGCCACCCAGCGGCGGGTAAGGTAGACCACCTGACCTACCTGTCGTGTGTGCCGCGAGATTTGAAATTCTGTCGGGAACGTCAGAGACTATAGCTAAGTATATATCTGCCAGGTATGTACAAAACTTTATTGTAGTTTAACAATATCAGTTTTCCCCTTTACAATATTCACTGAACCACTATCCTCACTCCAACCTCGGATGTCTACCACATAAGTATTCTGATGCTTGCTAACAGTGTCATTACAATTTAATAATTCCACCAATGTGACACCTGTATTTCATACCGTTTACCGACACTGTGCAGATATCTTGTTTTAATTTTTTGCTTCCCTCAGTTATACACACCTCTTTGGGCATTTTCACTTACCTCAACCTGACCTTCACCATATTTGTACCTGGATTTAAAATAGCATCCTCTGATAAAACACCTTTATATATACGTATTATCCCCATGGCCATCATACACAGCACCCTCCTGTGACTGATTATTCACCTCATGTTCCACATCCACATGAATATCACCCATATTTGTATAAGTATCCCCCATACCATCAACCATAACCCCCATGTTAGTATCATTATCACCATTGCTAACAATACCACCATTATCACCAATGTCGCCATTATTATCACCAATGTCGCCATTATTATCACCAATATCGCCATTATCATCACCAATATTAACCTCAGTATCCTTATTTACCTCACTTCCATGTACACCCACATGGAATAAAAACATTGGCATTCCAACCGTTATGCCACTAAACCTGTATGGACCGATATCATGTTTTTCTGCATGCAGAATGACCCAGCAAAAGTCTGTTGCCTAACGCAACCCCTTTAATCACCAAAAATGGTTCTACTAACGCCCGATTACCCAGAGTGAACCGCACCCTTATAAAACCCAAAGTATTTAATCTATGGGCTTGCACACTACACTGTCTCTGTTGAAGGTTTCAGAGTGTGTTAAATTAACTGAAGCTCTCTTATCTATAAAAACTGGTATCTCTATATCACCCGCTGTTCCTTGTACTATCGACCTTGCCTCGTGCATCCCCTATAGACTGCAATGGCATGTACAAGTCATCTGCACCCTTGTTGCTGATCGGGTTTTCAAAAATTTCACAGATAACTAGATCCCTTTGAGTAACCAGCTTGGGGAGCTTTTGTACCTGAACTTCCAGAGTTCTGGGGTGTGAGTCTAGTATCCCTCCATTTCTAAGATGGACAAGACCTCCAAAAGTGATCTGCACTTTTGCATGCTCCACAGTATTTCTAGGTGTGCCCCTGCCTATTACAATTGAAATAACGCTACTGTTCCCCTGGATCCGTAGATCCCCTATTATATTCTACTTTGACATTCAATCGGGGGGAAGGGAAACTTAAATCCCTTTGTGTTAAGTCCCTTGGACTGGTCCCATTAGAAAATGTGCTGTTTACTGTGGGGTACAGTGGTACCTCGAGATACGAAATTAATCCGTTCCGATGCGGCCTTCGTATCATGAGTTTTTCGTATCTTGAACCGCATTTTACATGTAAAATGCCAAATCCATTCCAAGCCCTACAAAAATACCCCAGTAAATTATATTTCCAGGCCTACAACACATGTTCTAGGGTTACGATGCCGATCCAATGGAAGAAATATGACTCCAAAAAGGCAAAATATACTGTACATACTTGAGTGATATTCAACTGCATGTAATGTTCAACCCCATTTTTACTGCATATATTAGGACTTTAGCATATGTCCCTTAGCAATAAGCCTAGCCTATGTTAGCAGTTGCTACTGTAGCCTAGTCTATGATTCTGACATCTAAACCTAAGAAGCTAAAAGCTTAGAATATGCCAATAAAATGTATAAATAATCAGTATGTACTCATTTCAAATAATATTAATTAATCATTAACTATAATACACAAACAAACAAACAAAAAAACTTTCCAATCTTTTGTTTACATTCAGCTCTTACGAGTACTGAACAAACGCCAAGCAATCACTTTTCCTAGGACACAGTAAGCCATAAATTTTCATTAGTATCTCTCTTCAAATAATGAAACTACCAAACAGTATAATAACCTTTCATTTCTATTCTTTATTCTATCTTTACCTAATGTTTTTTTTTATTAAATGTATTGCATGAATAAGTTTTTCAATTTACAGCATCCTTTTACCAATAGAATACATAAAGCATAAGGGGTAGATGCTGGCCAATAGGAGAGCAGGATCTTATGGGGTGACTAGCATCAGGAACCAATGGGAGAGCGGGAGGATGGTGGCGAGTTTACTCAGTTGGCGGGGCGCTAGTTTTAAAATTGTTCTCGGTGGTCCGGGCGAATCTCGGGACTTTACAGTAACAACCTTTTGTAACTTGAGCAATTTTCGTATGTAGAGCAATAAAATTTTTCGTATTTGCTTTCGTATCTCGAGTTTTTCGTAAGTTGAGCCTTTCGTATGTCGAGGTACCACTGTATTTGGACAAGTGCTTCTCAACCTGAGAATAGATCAATTCCTCATCTAATGTAGGTTTGATCTCATCAAGGCTGTCTACAATGACGTCTAGGACATCGTGTAGAAGCCGGGGAAAATGCAACAGTCTCTGCAAGTTATCAAGGGAGATATTACCCGTGTGGAATTTTTAAATTTCCATATCCATTCTCTTTCTATATCAAAAAGCTGAGGGCTATGCTCAACCACGGTCTTCTGACTTTTCCCAGTCTTGTAGAAACCTCTCAGGTCTCTCACCCTGTTCCTTTGTACCATATGCTGCCCTCAGAAATGCTTGGCCCCCTGGCCAAAATAATCTTTCATAACTTTGGATGATCGGAATGCTGGGGGGAGAGTAAAATGGCCTTTGCTGATGTATAGTCCTGTTCAAGTGCAGGATTGTCATCAGTTTATCATTTTCATTTCATTTCTCATTTTTCCATCTAGCCATACTTTCATTTCAGCACTGAATGATCTTACAGGTCCCAGTGCTTGGGCTATGCCCTAAATTCCATAATCCATCCATCCATCCTCAGAAATGCTTATAGTTTGGTCCATGACTGGCATTTTGTATACTGAAAACTGCGGTAGTGATGTGCTAAGTCCCCTTTATTGAAATCCAACAAAGCTTTTGCTACTGAACGCCTCTGCATTATTTTGAATTCCCATGCTGTTTAAAAGATTATTAACTTCAATAAAATCTCCACTGGCTGAGAAAGAACGCCATTCACAATGTACTCTGTAAAGGGCAAACTCCCGATGCAATTGTAATGACTGTATGAAGTAAAGTCTGATCATTTCTGTTTCCTTGTGCCATTTTGTCTATCTTACAGAAACCTTCAGTATTTAGGATTCGACCGGATCTTAATATAATTTGAATGTCGTCAATACTTCCCAAATTCTTTCACAAATAACCAAAAAAAGATATGTGAATCCCCAACACATAAATATTCCCAAAGTGAATATTCCTTGCACTCTATGGAAAAAAAAACACAATTTCTACTCTCATGGTCAAGGTTACCTCACCAGCTGATTGAAATGTAGGCCATGAGCCAGGAGACGGCCAGTACCATGGTGGTCAGAAGACCTAAAGCTGTTACACCGAGCTACAAGGTCATCATTGACCAGGTGCCGTAGACATCGCACTTTGGATAATGCCATAATTTACAAACAGTGTAGGGCACGATTTCGAAAAGCTATGAAAGCTGCCAGAAGACAAGCATGGGCCGGATATGTATCCTCTATTAACAGCAGAACACCAGTCTGTAGCATTTGGAAGAAAATAAGAAAAATTCAGGGTAAATTTACACCCAGTCCTCCTCCAGTACTTTAATGGAATAATAATCATGTCACTGATGCCACAGAAGTTAGTAATAGTACATTTTTAGAACACTTCGCTCAAGTGTCTGAGAAATCGGATAGTTCCTCAGGACATAATTTCAGAATGATGGAAGAACAACAGGTACTTGACTTTTCAGCAAAGAAAGCTGAATCATATAATATGCCTTTTTCTGAAAGGGAATTTGACTCTGCTTTATCTAGGAGCAAGAACACTGCCCCTGGTCCAGATGAGATTCCTTATGAAATGTTTAAACACATTTCAAGGAACACAAAACTTTTTATAATAAGTATTATCAATAGAATATGGGATGAAAGCAGCTACCCTACCATATGGGAATTAGCTACCATGTTACCATTCCTTAAGCCTGGAAAAGATCCTCTCTGTGCAGCAAGTTACCGCCCCATTGCTTTAACGTGCTGTTTCTGTAAATTGATGGAAAAAATGGTAAATGTAAGACTGATGTGGTATCTAGAGCACAACAATATTCTAAAACCTTCTCAGTGTGGTTTCCAAAAAATGCACTCCACCCTGGACATCTTACTGCAACTTGAAACCTCAGTCTGTGAAGCCTATGCCTCCAAGCAACATCATGTGACAGTGTTTTTGATATAGAAAAGGCATATAACACTGCTTGGAGACATGGGATTCTGAAGACTATGCATAATAGTGGTCTACGAGGCAAATTACCTTTATTTGTGAAATCTTTTTTACATTGTAGGTATTTTAAAGTTAAAGTTGACAGTACTTTATCAGAGAAAAGGGGCCAAGAAGAAGGTGTTCCCCAGGCCAGTGTTCTCAGTGTAACACTTTTTGCTCTGGCCATAAACAGTGTTGCAGCTGTTATTCCAAGAGAGGTTTTAAAGACACTGTTTGTGGATGACTTGTCAATATCATTTGCTGCCACCCGGATGACTGTAGCCGAAAGAAAGCTACAGTTAACAATAAATAAAATAGTAAGTTGGGCTGAGAAACAGGGTTTTAAAATCTCTGTAAGCAAAACTTACTGCTGTCCACTTCTGTCGGATCAGGGGAGTGCATCCTGATCCAGACCTCTATTTGTATGGCCGTAGAATCCCATGTGTAGAACAAGCACACTTCTTAGACCTAGTTTTTAACAGTAGAATGACTTGGGTCCCCCATATCAAACATATAAAAGCAAAGAGCCCAGAAGCTCTACACATCTTGAAGGTGCTTTCTCACACCAGTTGGGGAGCTGATAGAAATCTTTTACTAAAGCTTCATAAATCCTTAATCTTGTCAAAGCTGTCATATGGTTGTGAAGTTTATTCTTCAGCTTACTCATCTGACTTGAAAATTTTAGATTCAGTGCATCATTCACGTATTCGTATAGCCACAGGAGCTTTCCGTTCGTCACCAATACCTAGTATGCTAGTTGATGCAGGGGAGAGGCCCCTTGAACTCTGTCACCAGTCATCATTACTTCGGTACTGGTTTAGAGTGCAAAGACTCCCCCAAATCTCTGGCATTTGCTGTGGCAAATAGAAATATTTTTAACGGTTTTTACGAAAGTCATCCAAGTTCTCCCACTCCTTTTAGCTATAGAATTTAAAAATTTTTAGAGGATACAAATATTAAAAAAATTCCCATTATCCCCTTTGTGTATCCCAGTACTCCTGTCTGGAGGTTACCTGATGTGAAATTCTGCAGGTACTTCAATGGAGCAAAGAGGGATAAATCTGATGAGGAAATGAGGGCAATATTTTTAGAGCATGTAGATACAAGTTTTATATTTACTGATGGCTCTAAGTCCAATGCTGGCATTGGATATGGAGTTTTTAGCAAGCGTTTTAACCAAAGAGGTGCACTTCCTTCTGTTGCCTCAAACTTTACAGCTGAATTGTATGGCATCCTAGTAGCACTGGAACATATTACAACACTCCCAGTGTGTAGCTACACAATATTTTGTGACTCCAAAAGTGCCCTACAGTCCGTGGAAGTCTTTAATACTGATCATCCCTTGGTGTTGAAGATCTTGCAGTGGATTTTCTTGCACCAGTATAGAGGGAGCATTGTTTCATTTTGTTGGGTTCCTGCTCATGTGAACATATCGGGAAACGAAGAGGCAGACAAGCTAGCCAAGTCAGCAGCGCAAACTTTGATACCAAGAAAATGCCCTGTTCCATATCGTGATACATTCTATGATATATGGAAATCCATCCAGCATTTATGGGTACTTCAGTGGGACAGAGGAGGCCCCAATAAAATGAAAGAAATTACTAGTCAGACACACCCTTGGAAATATGACCTAATACCAAGGAAGTGGGAGGTTGTATTGTGTAGATTACGTATTGGCCATACTCGTTTAACTCACGGCTATCTGATGGATGGGGAGAATGAGCCCTTCTGTGACGATTGCTTAGTTTTGCTGACTGTTGGGCATTTGCTGGTTGAGTGTCCCAGTCTAGTGGAACTTAGGAATCGTTTTTTAGCTTATAGTAGTGAAGCAGGTGGTAATTATAGCATGGCAAAACTGTTGGGAGAAAGCATATGTATTAATAACATTATCTCTTTTATTAAAGAAGCTGGTCTTCTCATATATATCTGACAGCTGTGTTGTCTTAGTATATACATTTTTTAATAGTTTTACTGTTATGTGATCAATCACAATTCTTTTTATCGGAATATTATTTTTATTTTTATCAGAAATTTATTTTATTTTTTAAATCAAATTTATATGTCTCTCATAAAAATAAAGTTATTTTAAATTTTGTATAATTATTATAAAAGTTAAAAGATCACATTTAGTATTCGGCGTCGGTGACCCTGGTAGTTGTGACGCCAGATAACTCACAATCAATCAATCAATCCTCTCTCCAGCTTCCCTCGGGTTAACGCCTCTGTTTCGGACCAGGACGGTTCACTTTGCTCTAGAGGCTCTGCCAAGTTACTACTCCCGCCTCTCATGGGGCTAGGAAGTACTATGCTACAAGCTCTACTTTTTTTATGTCGCGCTACCTTAACCCAGACGTCGTTCGCTTGAAGCCGGGATTGTCTTTGAAGTAGGTGTAGCCGGTGGCTCTGTCCTTGTCCCCGCAGGATGCCTCAGCATTAGAATCTGTGGCAGCCTCCATTCTGCTCACAGTTTCTTGGCTGGACTTCTGGTCTGTGGTCATCGCCAAGATAGTTCCTGACAGGTCCCCAGAAGAGTTGGTGACTGCTTCCTCTCTTTCCAATCTGTTGCAGTCCAGAGGCAAGGCAGTTTTGTTTATGGCTCACCTCAGTGTTAGTTTATGGGCTATCCTGCTGCTGATTAGAATGCGATAGGCCAGCGTCGGGCTGACACCAAAGACAGACTGGTGCGCCAGACCGTGTCTTAAGTCGGAGCCTCGTCCTTGGAGACCTCCGGCTCCTCCTCCTCCCCCTGTCCAGCAGTAGTCAAGAAGACCGTCGCTTGGTAGGCCATCAAGGAATTCGAGTTCGGCAGGGCCTTCCCATTCGACTCACCCTTGGTCAGAGGATCAACGTTCCTTTCATTCTCGTTCCTTTAGGCCAAGATGGGGCCGAAGGGGCAGAGGTATGGGGCCCTCAGTAGGTTAGGCGCCTCTCCTGGGCCAAGGGAGGGGTGCCCAGCGGGCCATTGTGCCAAGTGGCAGAGTTGTGGGCAGAGAAGTGGGTGGTAGATACCCTTCGGGTGGGGTGCGTACTGCCATTCGATTTCTCTCCCCCTCTGTCGGACAAGCCGCAGCTCACGAGGGCATATCCTTCAGATTCTCTGAGGTTCTTGGCTCTTCGGAAGGAGGTGCAGAAGATGCAGGACAATTTGCGATAGAGGAAGTGGTGCGTCCGTCTCCATTTTACAGTTACATCTTCTTGGCGCTCAAGGCGTTGGGAAGATAGAGACCTGTGATCGTCTTATCCACCTTGAATCACTTCATCAGGAAGACACGGTTCAAGATGGAGACCCAGCGTTCGGTGTTGGCAGCTGTGAGGGAAGACGACATCATGCTGTTGATACTCTTAAGGAACGCATACTACAGTAATACCTCGAGATACAAAATTAATCCGTTCCGAGGCGCCCTTCGTATCATGAGTTTTTCGTATTTTGGACCACATTTTACATGTAAAATGACTAATCCGTTCCAAGCCCTCCAAAATCACCCCAGTAAATTTCATAATAAAGCTAAATTGACCTATAAACAATGAAATACTACAACAATTTGGACCATTCAATACCTAAATTAAGACTAAAAATGCAAAATAACCTGTAAATAAAGTGTATTAGTGTACATGGTATACAAGAAATACTGTACGTAAAATGTGGAAGCTTACCTTTCGAGTGAGGCTATCTCCGAAAGTGGCGACAGAGGAGGAGGACAAACGGCAGATACGTACACTTAACTTTACAAAACACATAAAAAATGTCAGAAAAACAAACTAAACTTTACAAAGCTGTAACACTTAACTTTACAAAAAACTTAAAATAAAATTTATTTTGTCTTTTTCATTTTTACATTTATTTTTACTTTTTTATACTTTACGTAATTTCAATTTCTTCACCACCGAATGGATGCCAGTCCGTTTACGGAATTTTTCGAACCACCCATGAGAAGCCTTGAACTCTGGGGTTGCCGTTGATGTCCCCTCTCTGCCGTCGTCTTCGGCTTGGGCAATCAAATTGCCGAAAATAGCCCTGGCCTTCTGGCAGATTGCTGTCTCGGTTATCGTATCGCTATCGATTTCTTTGTCCTCAATCCATACAAGAAGCAGCCTCTCCATTTCATTATGCACATGGCTCCTCTTGTTGGACAAAATAGTCACGCCATTGGAAGGTGTAGCTGCTTTGATGGCTTCCTTCTGCTTAAGGATGGTGCCTGTCGTCGACGGATTTCAGCCGTATTCCTTAGCGATCACACTCAACCGCAAGCCAGCTTCATACTTTTTTATTATCTCCATTTTTGTCTCCATAGAAAGCATTCTCTTCTTTCTGTGAACTTCAGCAACTTTCTTGGGACCCATGACTATTCTGTACGTAATTAAGTTATGTAGTACGTATACTAATTAGGTTCTCACACAACACGATAAAGTAGCACAACAAAATCACTAACAAATTTACATTACTAAACTAAATCGTTAGACCGAACGAATGCCGTGTGCGTATGATAAAGATGTTGGTACGAAGAGGCCGAGATAGGTACGCCACCACGTACGTATAAGATGCATGATGGGAGGGATGCTGTCCAATAGGAGAGAAGGATATCATGGCGGTGACTAGCATCAGGAACCAATTGGAGAGCAGGAGGATGGTGGCGAGTCTACTAGTACTAAGATGGCGGCGCGCGGCACGAGTTTCAAAGTTGTTATCGGGCGAATCTCGGACTTTCAGAAACCTTTCGTATCTTGAAAACTTTTTGTATGTAGAGCCGTTAAATTTTTCGCATTGGCTTTCGTATCTCGAGTTTTTCGTAAGTTGAGCCTTTCGTATCTCGAGGTACCACTGTACTTCCAAATCCCTGTTCATCCAACATCCAGAAAATTCCTTCGCTTCTCTCTTGGGAACAAAGTCTTCAAGTTCAGGCTGACAACAGCCCCTCAAGTGTTCGCAAGGGTCTTCTCTTGTGTCAAGTTGGACCCATGCTCAGGGGATCTGTTTGCTGAACTAACCTCAACGGTTACTTGGTCTTGGCAGTTCTAGGTAAAAGCTGCTGCAGGACAAGGATCATCTGCTTTGGTTTTGTCTGGAACTGGGCATTGTGGTCAACCAGGAAATGTCGAACGTTGTACCCAGTTAAGGGATTCTCTACTTGGACATGGTCATCAATACGGTGGGGGGAAAATTTTTCCCGTTGGACCAGAGTTTGGGGAAGGGGAAGTTGCGGGTGGGGCCCACAACTTCCTGTCGAAACCACATCAGTCAGCTCAGCAGTGGCAGGTTCTTCTGGGAGTGTTGTCATCCCCGAAGAGGCTGGTCCCCCATGGGCGTCTTCTTCTTCGGTCTCTGCAATGGAGACTGGGGGAATTCTGGTCCTGTGGGTGGGGGGGGGGGGGGGGACTCACCCCTGTTAATGTTCCCTCTGTCTCTGGAAATGAGAGAAGACCTTCGTTGGTGGTTGACGACCAGAATCCTTCGAAGGGTGTCCTTCTGTGTTCTCTTCCCCCAGACTTCCTTCCGTTCTCAGACACCTCCCTCGCAGGTTGGGCGGCCTTATGTAGGCGACCTCATTTCTTCAGGCGTTTGAGGGACAAGCAGCAACATATCAACATCTTGGAGTTGAAGGCAGCCTTCATATGTCTGAAGAAGTTTTGGGAGAAGGTAGAATGTCATTCTGTCGTTCTCATGTCGGACAACACCATGGTGGTAACCTATGTGAACAAACAGGGATGCCTGGTTTCTTGTCAACTTCACGCCTTGATCGTCGAGGTTCACCAGTGGGCGGTCAGCAGTTCGGTAGAGCTCTCAGCCAGGAACATCCCAGGCAAACTGAATGTAGTCGTAGTCAAACTCAGTTGTCGGGATCAGATCCTAACACTGAGTGGTCGTGTCATCAAGTGGTAGAAGACAAGCTTTTCCAGGTTTTGGATAGACTCATGTTGGCCCCTTTTGCAACTCGCTTCAAGAAGCTGGAAATTTTCTGTTCAATGGTTCCAGATCCTTTAGCAATGGCAGAGGACGCATTCCAACCTCCCTGGGACAACCTGGAGGTGTATGCCTTCCCTCCGTTTTGTTTGATCCGTCAAGTTCTGAACAGGCTAATGAGTTCACAGGGTCTCAGGATGACTTTGGTAGCCCCTCTGTGGTCTCAAGAGGAGTGGTTCCCAGATCTGCTGTAATTATTGTCAGAGGTTCCAAGGGAGATGTCCCCCTTAGCAACATCTCCTGTGTCAGCTCCATGCGGAAGTGTTCCACCAGTCAGTAGAATCCCTGTCTTTTCTCAGTTGGAGACTCAAGTTTCTCCTCCGGGTGAGAGGCTTTTCTCAGAAGGACGGCAGGGCACATGTACAACAGTCTCAGAGAGTCGACCTCTACAGTTTCCAAGGCAATAAGTGATCTTCTGTGATTGGTCGTAACAGGGTTTTTCTCTAATTGCAACCTCTATTCAACGAATAGCAGACTTTTAACCTTCCTCAGAGACGAAAACTTTTGGGCGTTTCTGCCATTAGAAACTACAGGGCGGCCCTGAGTTTGGTGTTAGGCCTTAAAGGTATCGACATCTCCTCTTCCTGGTAACTTTCCTTGCTAGTTAAGGAATTTGAGCAGTCAAGTTCTCCTAGAGAGCTCAAGCCTCAGATGTGGGATGTTTCCTTGGTTCTCAAGTGCTTCACTAAGGGTCCATATGAGCCCTTGTGTCGCTCATCTGACAGGAACTTGACGCTCAAGGCAGTTTTCCTTCTGGCCTTTGCATCTTCCAAGAGGGTAGGAGAGCTCCACGATCTGAACTATGACATGAAGTATGATAGGGTTTGGGGGTCGTTGTCCTTCGAATTTGTCCCGGATTCCGAGGCCAAGACCCTAAATCCCTCTGTGCACGATTACAAGTTCACTTAGTTTTCCATTCCATCACTGAATGACTTGTGGGTGGTGATGCTCATGAGCATTTGTTGTGCTCTGTCTGGGCCCTGCGTTGCTATCTTAAAGGACTCGGCACCTGGGACCAGGCTGCCGCAGACTTATTGTTAGCACAGGCCGTACAAGAAAGAGGTGTCTAGGAATACTGTTTCTTTTTGGATACGGGAAGCCATCAGACAAGCATACTTGTCTCTTGATTCCACCACCACATCTGTGCATGCTAGAGCGCATGATGTTAGGGGCACTGGTCCCTCTCTGGCTTTCATAAGAACTTGGCTGTACTTAGAGGGCTGAGCGCTGGCACTTGGTTACGCCAGTCCACATTCACCTCTTTCTATCTTAAGGATGTTGCCCACAGGTCTGCGGACGCGTTTTCCCTGGGTCCTGTGGTGGCTACCCAACAGGTTGTGTACTCATAGTTGCCCCTAACAGGGCACTTTTGTATCTTTCCTAAGATGATTGTGTGGATGAGAGAATGAGGGAGTTGGTTGGTCTCCTTTCTCTTGTACCTTTCCCTCTTCCTTTGGGCGGGTTAAGGAATAGACACGTCATTCGCTGGACTGGTCTGATACAATGAGTAAGGTACTCATACTGATAGTGTGGTCACTTATTATGCAAATGTCAAACCCTCTATTCAGTAGCATACTCTCCGCTCCTGGGCAAGGGAGAGTTGCGAGTAGTACAAACCATAGTGTGTTGGTTTGCTTTTAGACAGTCAAAGTTTCTTTTTGGTTCCCTATGCAATGATTCTCCCACATATCATTGTACATCACTCAGGGTCTGAGTGGTTAGATATCAATTTATCTAGCTTCTCAATGGGCTTCAGTCCCTCTCCAAAAGTCATTTCTTCTGGAAGGTGGACTGGTGGGTAGGCCCGCAGCCGGTCTAGGATGTCTTGTACCTCCCTCCAAGTATGAGTCTATCCTATTGTTAAGACTGAAGGCTTGTTCGCATGTGAACAAATGACAAATTTTCTAAGACAATTTGTATTTTGCATAGCTACAAACCTGAGGTCTTAACATTATACTGCCCGCCTCTAGCCGCCCCTCTGTTTGTTAAGACATCCTGAGTTGGGAAAGACTGACCCATGATCGTAGGTGAACACTTCACCCGATATACGCATGAGTGCCAGATATCACAAGATTCCATGCTTTCATTTTTTTTAACCAGATCCAGCTAGGCGCTAGAAATTATCCTACTGTTAAGACCTCAGGTTTGTAGCTATGAAAAATACAAATTGTCTTTAAAAATTTGTCATATTTTAAAGTTAAAGAAAGTAGCACTTTGGAAATTCATTCCAAGACCAGTAAAAGTAGACTTTATAAAAATGCTAAAACTTAAGAGCAACTTATTGTTTGTGGTAGTTTTTGTAATGCTTACATCTAAAAAGTTAAGAGCATTTTTTCTTCATGTTCCACGGTAAACTGAATACATGGGTGCTTACTATTCAAGTAATCATGGAACTGCTGCATGTGACTTAAATGCCTGAAAATCTAAATTGTGTTGTCAACATACCTGTGATAAACGATTGGTTTAAACTTTAGGGGACAATCATCAAGCCATCGTTTTTCATGTAAACAAAGAAATATGTTGGCCATTGGGACTGAAAGTGGAGATCCCATGGCGAAACCCTCAAATTGTTTGTAGCGCAAATTATTGAATAAAAAGTGGTTATTGTTTATGCATAAGTTAAGAAGTGTTTTAAAAGCGTTTCTTGAAATATTTTTCACTTGTTCAATGTTATTGTAAACAGAGTTTAAAACTATATCAATCGCTTCCTTAATAGGAACGTTTATGAAAAGGGAGGCGATGTCAAAGCTTGCTAGCACTGTACCTTTGGATATTTCATAAAACTTGATGATGTTATTGAACTCATACATGTTTTTTAATGTACAGTGTTCCCCCCGTATTCGCGGGGGATGCGTACCAGACCCCCCCGTGAATAGTTAGAATCCGCGAATGTTTGGAACCCCTATGAAAGTGCTAAAAACAGCCTATTTCGTTAGTTAAAACTTAAGAAAAACCACTAAAAATTTTCATACTTGGTTTTTTTAATAGTTTTATCACAAAAAGTGCATTTTATGATGAAATTGATCTCAAAATCCAGGAATTTGTGGATATTTCTCATAGAAAAATACCGCGAATGCGCGAATTTTCCGCGAATAATGCAGGGAAACGTTCCCGAGAGAAATCCGCGAATGTGTGAGTCCGCGAATCCGGAGAACGCGAATACGTGGGGTCCACTGTATACTGATTTTCTGTCGATGGCTGTAGAAAACTTATTAGAAATTT
>NC_061108.1:66055293-66060293 GCF_015104395.2 Macrobrachium nipponense | reverse complement strand
GTTTAATATCTTTGGTGCTCTTATTTCTAGCCTTTGATAGCTTGATTATCTTCTTTAATCCTTCCTTTGTCCCCAGCTCATTATACACATCATCATACGACTTTGCTTTAGCTTGGGCTACCACCTTTTTCACCACCTTGTTTTTCTCTCTGTACCTATCTCTGTCTTCCACTGACTGTGACTCTTCCCATCTTTTCTTTGCCTCCTTCTTATCTTTTACTACTTTTTCAATGTCTTCATCCCACCACCAACTCTCCTTTTCTTCCCATATGATACCAGATGTCTCTCCTAGCAGCTCCTTTCCATGCCTTCTTATTACTGCTGCATTTCGTGCCCACCATTCTTGAACATCTTCAATCCCTATATCAATATCCTCCAAAACCCTCCTCTTAAACTCTCTCTTCTTATCCCCTTCCTTCTCTAATTTGTACCATTTAATTTTCCTTATCCCTTTAGCTTTGGTTTTTCTTTCCCTTTTCAACTTCAAATCCATACATAGCAGTCTGTGTTGGGGGGCTACATGGTCGCCTGGAATAACTTTGCAGTTCTTGACCTCCACCAGATTTATCCTTTTATACAAGAAGTAGTCTATCTGGGAGAATCTTCCCCCACTCCTATATGTTATTAGGTGTTCCCTTTTCTTCTTAAAGAATGTTTTTGTACATGCAACTTCCCCAGCAGATATATACTTAGCTATAGTCTCCGACGTCCCGACAGAATTCAAAACTCGCGGCACACGCGACAGGTAGGTCAGGTGACCAGCCCTCTCCCGCCGCTGGGTAGCGGGAATAGGAACCATTCCTGTTTTCTAACCAGAATTTTTCTGTCTCTGGTAGCAACAACAACGTTGTTGGTACCTCCTCCTTAGAATCTTTTCTCGTTGCCCGAGGATTATCTGTTTGACCTTTGGTGATGTATATTGATCTTTGACTTTGGCATACGCTTATCGTGGACCGTTTTTTGGATTTTGGTTTGGATACTCTTTAAAATGTCTGACGTGGTACCTGTATTTAGAGTGTGTACGAAAGAGGGATGTAAGGTGAGGCTACCGAAAGCTGCGGTGGATCCTCACACGGTCTGTAAAAAATGTAGGGGGAATGATTGTTCTGAAACTAATACCTGTCTTGAATGTGAGAGTTTGACGGAAGAACTTGGCTTCTTATATAAGGAAACTTGAGAAAGATAGAGTTAGGAGGGCTTCCATCAGAAGCTCAAGTAGATCCTGCTCTATTGAGCAGGAAGTAGCTCCTAACTCTTCTGTTAATTCACCTGCTCATATTTTGGTTTCAGCCCCTTCCCCCAGCAGCGAACCTGTGGATGCGTCTACGGAAATGGCTGCAATGAGAGCCTCTATAATCAACTTAAAATCGCAACTGCAAGCGATGAAGGATACAGGTAAGCGCAGTGATTTGTGCAGTGTCCCCAGTGAAGTTGAGGGGGCGTCTGACCGACTCCGCATTGCTCCTAGGCCTAGACCTCTTTACTCCCATGACCAAGGGAGGAGGAATGTCGAAAGCCGCAAGGGGGATGTAGAGTATTCCCAACGGTCAGGCGTCCCTTCGGCAGATCCTGTAGCCGCTTCCCAGGCTGCCAAGGACAGCTATTGCAAAAGCGTCCTCAGGAAGTGCTTTTCTGACTCGGACTCTTCGTCTCCAAGAAGAGGATGGAGTTCTACCTCTAAGTTTCGCCCTCTTAAGAGAACCTGGAAAACGCCAGCAAGCGAAACTTTGCATTCCAGTCCTGAACCTTTTCCGGAGTATTCTCCTGCTCGTAAGAAGAGAGCTCCTAGATCTCCTGACTCTTCTCCGGAAGGTTTTGCTTATAAGACAAAGGAAGTTTTGGTAGGACTCCAGCAGCAGTTGTCCGCCTTAGTAGGGGTTCTTTCAGAAGGCTCTTCTCGGAAGAAAGACGTTTCTCTTCCCATCAAAAGTTCAGTTAGGAGAGCCTCAGATAGTAGGCGCTCTGGCGCCAACAGACGCTCCTCGCCTGAAAGGTTTTCGTCCCCAGCGAAACCTTCTTCAGTTGCTTCTGACATGAATCGTATGTCCTCTCCATCTAAGCTCGCTGATCGAAAACTCCCTTCTAGGAAGAGTTCTCCCAGGAGTTTTTCTAGAGGCTCTTGCGCCTCTCATGACAAGTACCAGGAACCTGAGAGCCTCCTTCCGCCTGATTATTCGCGGATTTCTCGTGAGAGAATTCGTTCGTCTAAGAACTCCGAGAGAGAAGAGAGTCCCTCTCTTTTCAGAGCTCCGCAAGAAGGTAGGAGCGTTCGTCCATCCTCCAGACGATTCTCGAAGGATAGATATCCTTCTAAGGACTCAAGAGTCTCGCCGAGCAGGCACCAAGATTTTGACAAGTGCTCTTCGCCTCCCAGGAGGTCTAGGAGAGAATCAAGCGCCTCTCCTACTGGACACCAAGATAAAAGGAGCTATTTGCCTTCTAGACGCATTCACCAGGACGCAAGCGCCTCTTCTTCTTGGCGACGGGAGCAAGGGGTTCTCCTTTCTCCTCGCAGGCGCTTTTCGCCTTCCAAGCGTCCTCACCAGGAATCAAGCGCCTCGCCTTCTTGGCCCAGGCGCCCTCACCAGGACGCAAGCGCCTCTCCTTCTTGGCACAGGCGCTCTCGCCAGGACGCAACCGCCTCTCCTTCTTGGCGCCAGGAACAGGATGTTCTCCTTTCTCCTCGCAGGCGCTCTTCGCCTCTCAGGTGTCTTATTCAGGACGCAAGCGCCTCTCCTGGCAGGCACAAGGAGCAGATCAGAAGCCCGAGTATAGGGATCCAGGACGCTTGCAGGAAGGAGGATAGGACCAAGTTTTCTGATAATATCCAACAAGTGGATATTGATTCTCCTGCAGATAGGAATCGTGAGAGAAAAAGGCTTCTTTCTCTGGATCGAGCTACAGAAAAGGGAAGAATGTGTTCTCCTCATAAGGATCTTTCTCCTGGGAAGCCCTCTTCGCCTGCAGCTCCTTTGGAAGAAGTTTCGGAAGAAGAAATTCCCAAAGATGCAGGAGTTTCTGACTATAAGAGACTTGCTTCTCTATTGTTGCAAGTGTTTGGAGACTCTCTACGCCCGTCGGATCCCCCTTCTCCGGGGTCTTTATTATCCAGTACGAAACTGTCGAAGTCCTCCTCCTTCGTCAGAATGACCCCTACTCTTTCTATGAGAAAGTCTCTTAAGAGTCTCGAGAGCTGGCTCAAATCGAAAAAGGAAGCGGGGATGAGGTATTCGCTTGTCCTCTTTCCAAGCTGATGGGAAAACCGGGTATGTGGTATGACACCAAGGAGCCGATGGGCCTGGGACTCCCTTCGTCCTCAGATGCGGACTTTTCTGCACTGGTGGATGCATCAAGACGACGCTCTCTGCATTCTGCAAAAGCCTCTTGGGGGATGTGTGAGGTAGATCATCTCATCAAGGGCCTGTTCAAGACTCTTGAAGTCTTTAATTTTATGGACTGGGCTTTGGGAGCTTTAGCCAAGAAGTCTCAAGACCCAGACTTCGTTAGCATGGAGGAGTTGGGTAGCGTATTAACTTGCCTAGATAAGGCGGTTATGGATGGCTCCAATGAGGTTGCATCCCTTTTTGGATCCTGTATTTTGAAGAAGAGGGCAGTGTTTAGCTCCTTCTTAACGAAATCTGTTTCGCCTCTGCAGAGATCCTCCCTTTTGTACGCGCCCCTCTCTAGTCACCTTTTTCCTCAGGAAATCGTGAGGGATATTTCGAAGACCTTGTCAGAAAAGGCCACACAGCACCTGTTGGCCCAGTCGGCTAAAAGGCTTAAACCTGCTGTTCAGGTAGCGAAGAAGGAGAAAGTTCCCTTCCAGCAGCCCTTTCGGGGAAGGTCCGCCCCTAGATCCTCTCTCAGAAGTAGACGATCGGAGAAGAGAGGAAGGTCTTCTCGAAGGCCGTTCGTCAAGAACCAATGAGACTGCTGTCCTCCAGACAAAAGTGGGTGCCAGGCTTCTAAACTTTTACAAAACTTGGGCACAGAAAGGTGCCAATGCCTGGTCCCTATCCATCCTAAAGAAAGGATATTTAATCCCCTTCAGGGAAAAACCTCCCTTGACTACAACTCCAAGGGAGTTGACAGCAAATTACAAGGACTCTGTCAAGAAACAAGCCCTTCTACATCTCGTGGAGCAGATGCTTTACAAGGAAGCCATAGAGGAAGTCAAAGATCTCTCTTCTCGGGTTTTACAATCGCCTGTTCTTGGTTCCAAAAAGTTCAGGAGGTTGGAGGCTAGTTCTGGACGTGAGCGCCCTGAACGTGTTCGTAGCAAAGAGGAAGTTCACAATGGAGACGACATCCTCGGTTTCAGCAGCCTTCGTCCAGGGGACTGGATGGTATCCCTGGACCTGCAGGATGTGTATTTCCATGTGCCAATACACCCGTCTTCCAGGAAATACCTCAGGTTTATGGCTCAAGGAAGAGTTTTTCAATTTCGGGCCCTATGCTTCGGACTTTCAACAGCCCCGCAAGTGTTCACAGGACTGATGAAAAATGTGGCTCACTGGCTTCATCTCGAAGGGATTCGAATATCCTTGTATCTAGACGACTGGCTGATACGAGCACAGTCACGAGTCAGATGTCTGGAGGACTTAAATCTGACATTGAAGTTAACTCAGTACTTGGGACTGTTAGTAAACCTCGAGAAATCCCAGATGATTCCCCAGCAGAACATTGTTTATCTGGGGATTCGGATGGATTCTCGGGGTTTTCATGTATTTCCCTCACAGGAAAGACAGAACCGCTGCTTGGAAAAAGTAGCAACCTTCCTAGAGAAAGAACAATGTTCCGCGAGGGAATGGATGAGTCTTCTGGGGACCCTTTCCTCGTTGGAACAGTTCATTTCTCTAGGAAGGCTTCACCTAAGGCCTTTACAGTTCTACCTAAGAGAACATTGGGATCAGAGATACCAAAATCTGTCCGATTCCTTCCAGATTTCGAAGGAAATAAAGGAGGACCTTCTTTGGTGGATGAATCCGTGCAGACTCAAC
>NC_061108.1:65980293-66047793 GCF_015104395.2 Macrobrachium nipponense | reverse complement strand
TATACGTACGTACTACATTCGTAACTATCCAAGGAAGATTGCTTCTGCCCACTTTTCACAATGTTCCTGTGTGAGCCTTTTCGGGGGGGTGTCTTCTACAAATGATTGCACTTTATGAAAAGCAGCTTTAATTTCTGCCGTTTTTTTGTTTTTTCTTTTTTTGATTTTTAACTTTTTTTTTTTTTTTTTTTTTTTTTTTATACTTTACGTAGGTTTTTTTTTTTTTTTTTTTTTTTTTTTTTTTTTTTTTTTTTTTACAGAATTTCAACTTTGTTTTTTTATCACTTGGTATTTTTTTTGCACCTCATGACTCTGTTGGCCCTGGTGTCCATCAAAACCCTGTTCAACCAAATGCTCTCTCTGCAACTGATTTGGGTACTGAATGTTCGGCTGCTGACCTTCAACATAAACTGAAGTGCCTTGATTATACGTACTACTGGTATGCATGTTGTAAATGATTGGTCTACACCCTCTGTTCAGCAGGGAGTGGAGATTCTACCAACCTTGCAAAGTTTCCAGTTATCCCATGAGAGAGACCTTGATCACTTATCCCATGTGAGAGATCTTGGTCACTTATTTTTTTTTAAATACGTACACATTGACGATCCCGAAAACGAATACCGCGTGCGTACTATAACAATGCTGGTACCAAGTGGCCGAACCACGCCACCACGTGTACATAGTAGATGCATGATGGGAGGGGACGCTGGCCAATAGGAGAGAAGGATTTCATGGCCGCGACTAGCATCAGGAACCAATGGGACAGCAGGAGGATGGTGGCGAGTCTACTAGCACTAAGATGGCGGCGCGATTTTCAAAATTGTTATCCGGGCGAATCTCAGACTTTCAGAAACCTTTCATATCTTGAAACTTTTCGTATGTAGAGCCGTTAAATTTTTCGTATTGGCTTTCGTATCTCGAGTTTTTCGTAAGTTGAGCCTTTCGTATCTCGAGGTACCACTGTAGTACTACATTATCGTGTTGTGTGAGAACTTTAGTACGTACATACATATACTACATAACTTAATTACGTACAGTATATATGTAGTCATGGGTCCCAAGAAAGTTGAAGTTCACGGAAAGAAGAGGATGCTTCCTTTGGAGACAAAGATGTAGATAATTAACCCTTAAACTCCGAAGGGGTATATTAAAAATCGTCTTCCGTGTGCCGAGGCGGTCTCAGAGTGAGCGAGGAAGCAGAAAAAATGTTTTTCAAAAAATCACAGTGCGCTTAGTTTTCAAGATTAAGAGTTCATTTTTGGCTCCTTTTTTTGTCATTGCCTGAAGTTTAGTATGCACCCATCAGAAATGAAAAAAAATGATCATTATCATATATATGCGATATATGATAGCGCGAAAACAAAATTTCATATATAATTGTATTCAAATCGCGCTATGCGCAAAACGGTTAAAGGTAACGAGTTAATTTTTTTTCGTTGTAATGTACACTAAATTGCAATCATTTTGGTATATAACACATTGTAAAACGATAAAAGCAACACAGAGAAAATATTATCACAAAATAACGCATGAATTCGTAATGCGCGGACGTAAACAAATATTTTTTTTTCAAAAATTCACCATAAATTCTAAATATTTTGTCCTAGAGACTTCCAAAATTTCCTTCAAAATGAAGACAAATGATTGAATATTACTATACTGTAAGAGTATTAGCTTACAATTGTAGTTTTCGACCATATCTGACAAGTTAAAGTTCACCGAATGTCTAATTTTTTTATATATATATTTTTTATATGCAATTATTTCGGAAATTAGAAAAGCTACAACCTTTAAATATTTTTTGTTTTATTCTTCATGAAATTGCACACATTTTCATATATAAAACTATGAAATGCCTAATATGAAACGGAGCAAATATTCCGAGAATGGGACGTACGCATTTCTGAGATTTGTGGCGGAGAATCCGCGCATGGAGAGAAGGAAAGTTTTTTTTTAAATTAACCATAAATCTAAATATTGTGCTAGAGACCTCAAATTTGTTTCAAGATGAAGATAAATGACTGAATATTACTAGACTGTAAGTGTTTTAGCTTACACTTGCATTTTTCGACCATTTCGGTAGAGTTAAAATTGACTGAATGTGTTTTTTCTATTTATCGTGATTTATATGCAAATATTTCAAAAATGAAAAAAGCTACAACCTTCAATTATTTTTTGTTGTATTCTGCATGAAATTGCGCACATTTTCATATATAAAACTTTATGTAACGGCTAATTTAAAATGGTGCAAACATTACCACAATCGCACGTATGATTTTTTCGGAAGAGTTACTGAGCGGACGTAAAGAAAATGTTATTTTTTTCATAAATTCACCATAAATCAAAATATTGTGCTAGAGACTTCCCATTTGTTGCAAAATGAAGGTAAATGATTAAATATTACTATAATATAAGCATTTTAGCTTACAATTAGTTTTTTTGACCATTTCGGTAGAGTCAGAGTTGACCGAAGGTTGAAAATTTGTCACTTATCATTTTTTATATGAAAATATTTCAAAATTGATAAAAGCTACAATCATGGGTTGTTTTTAGTTGTATTGTGCATGAAATTGTGCACATTTCCATATATAAAACTTTATGTAACTGCTAATTTTAAAATGGTGCAAACATTACCACAATCGCATGTATGATTTTTTTCGGAAGAGTTACCGTGCGGACGTAAGGAAAAAGTTTTTTCATAAATTCACCATGAATCGAAATATTGTGCTAGAGACTTCCAATTAGTTGCAAAATTAAGGTAAATGATTAAATATTAGTAAAATATAAGAGTTGTAGCTTACAATTGCGTTATTCTACCATTTCAGTAGAGTCAAAGTTGACCAAAGGTTGAAATTTTGGCACTTATCAGTATGTATATGAAAATATCTCAAAACTGATAAAACTACAATCATGAGTATGTTTTTGTTGTATTCTACATAAAAATGCACACATTTTCATATATAATACTCCATGTAACGGCTAATTTAAAATGGTACAAAAATTATGTCAAAGTGACAAAATAATTTCCGAGATGTGTCACAGATACTTTTTAGTGCAGCAAGAAAGAAATTCGCACTTGCGCGCCTGCGTAACGATTGTAAACAAAACAACACCTTGATCTGTGAACTCCCAGCATCCCCCAAGGCGCGTGATTCAAGAGTTTTCGGCTGGTAGGCCTAAAAGTAATTTTCCGCGAATTTTAAAAAAACTTTTGTATGTCAACGTAAAATACGTCCAGTCGGCGCCCGAGAGACAAAAAATGTTGATGTAAAATACGTCCAGTCGGCGTTTAAGGGTTAAAAAGTATGAACCTGGCATGCGATTGAGTGTGATCGCCAAGGAATATGGCCAAAATCCGTCGACAATAGGCACCATCCTTAAGCAGAAGGAAGCCATCAAAGCAGCTACACCTTCCAAGGGCGTGACTATTTTGTCTAGCGAGAGGAGCCACTTGCACGACGAGATGGAAAGGCTGCTTCTTGTCTGGATAAAAGACAAAGAAATCGTTGGCGATACAATAATGGAGACCGCAATCTCCCACAAAGCCAGCGCTATTTTCGGTGATTTGATTGCCCAGTCCAAAGACGATGGAGGAGAAGGGACATCGACGCCAACCCCAGAGTTCAAGGTTTCTTATGGGTGGTTTGAAATATTCCGTAAATGGACTGGCATCCATTCAGTGGTGCGGCATGGGGAGGCGGCCAGCTCGGACACGAAAGCGGCCAAATCCTTTAGTAAGACGTTCGACAAGATGACGATCAAGGAAGGCTACAGTTCTCAGCAAGTCTTCAACTGTGATGAGACTGGCCTTTTTTGAAAAAAAAAAAAAATGCCCCTTCGGACGTACATCACGCAGGAAGAGAAGAAGCTACCCGGGCATAAGCCTATGAAAGATAGGCTTACGCTCGTACTTTGTTCGAATGCCAGTGGGAATTGCAAGGGGAAGCCCCTACTTGTGTATCATTCGGAGACTCCTCGAGCCTTCAAGGCCCACAAAGTGCTAATGGAGAAGCTTCCAGTGATGTGGAGGGCTAATACGAAAGCCTGTGTAACGAGACTTTTGTTCACCGAGTGGGTAAATCTGTGTTTCGGCCCGACAGTGAAGAAATTCTTGGAAGAGAAGCCCCTCCCTCTGAAATGTCTGCTGTTGTTGGACAATGCCCCTGCTCACCCTCCTGGCCTCGAGGAAGATATCCTAGCGGAGTATTCCTTCATCAAGGTTCTTTATCTTCCGCCTAACACCACCCCTCTCCTCCAGCCCATGGACCAGCAAGTGATATCGAACTTCAAGAAGCTGTATACGAGACATCTTTTCAAGAGGTGTTTCAACATCACCGATACCACAAACCTCACCTTGCGTGAATTTTGGAAGTAGCATTTCGATGTTGTGATATACATCCGACTCAGCGATCAAGCTTGGCAGGAGGTTTCGAGGCGAACCTTGAATTCTTCGTGGAGGAAACTCTGGCCTGATGCCGTATCTGCCCGAGACTTTGAGGGATTCAACGTGGGCGAAGCTAGTGCAGATTCAGGAACAGGTGAAAATCCTGAAACTGTTTCGCAACCAGATCTTGATGAGATCGTTGACTCGGCAAGTCCATGGGGCTGGTCGTCAACGAGGACGACATCAATGACTTTCTCGAGGAGCGTCAAGAGGAGCTTACGACGGATGACCTGAAGGAGTTGGAGGCCATGCAACATAATGTCGTTCAAGAAGAGTTCTCTAGCAGCGGCGAGGAGGAGGACGACGACCCTATGACAACGGCAGAAATTAAGGATGCTCTAACTGGTTTTCATAAGGTGCAATCATTTGTAGAAAGGAGACACCCCGAAAAGGCTTACACAGGTTGTATGCTTGCGCAGTTCGATGACGTTTGCCTGAGTCGTTTCAGGAACATTGTGAAAAGTAGGCAGAAGCAATCTTCCTTGGATAGTTATTTTTTAAAGAGGCCTTTAGTAGGAGTAAGCAAAAAGAAAGATCCAATTGATACTACGAAAAAACAGAATGTTGAGAGTGTGGAAGAAATTTGAAGTTTTGTAAAAAAAAAAAAAAAAAAAAAAAAAAAAAAAAAAAACAAAAAAAAAAAAAAAAAAAAAAAAAAAAAAAATTAAGCTTTTTGTAAAGTTTAGTTTGTTTCCTGACATTTTTAATGTGTTTTGTTAAGTTAGGTGTACGTACTATGTAACAAATTTTCTGCTGTTTATCATCCTCCTTTGTCACCACTTTCGGAGATAGCCTCACTTGTATACCATGTACACTATAATAAACTTTATTTACAGGTACATATTAGTAGTTTTTTTTATTAAGTTAGGTGTTGAATGTTCCAAATTGTTGTATTTCATGGTTTATTGGTCAATTTAGCTTTTATTATAAAATTTAATGGGGTGTTTTTGTAGGGCTTGGAACGAATTAGACAATTTACATGTAAAATGATGTTCAGGATACGAAAAGCTCAGGTTACAAAGGCCGCCTTGGAATGGATTAATTTCATATGTCGAGGTACCCACTGTATGAATATATATATATATATATATATATATATATATATATATATATATATATATAATATATATATATATGACTGGTAAAAATGTTCTGTAACAACAGAATTCCATCTAATAAAAGGAGCCCATAAAAACACCAAAATATAGAGAAAAAAGTACTATATTTCAGAGACTGCTGTCTCCCTCTTCAGGTAGATAAATGAGAAAAGTTTACAGAAAAGGTGGTATTTATACCAAGAGGTCCATCCACAAACAAGCCAATTTAAGTCACCCCCGCTGATAATCTTCCTTTAATCTTCTTAAGTGTTGGTTGAATGAAGACGTTGTCGATCGTATCTGAGATCCATGCTCCTTTTGAGATGTTCATTACCTGCTTCTCTTTTATTAAGGCCGATTCCATCATTTGACTCTTGTACCGGCAGTTGCTGCTATAAATTACACGTGACAAATTCCAGTTTATTCTATGGTTATGTTCATTTATATGGTTGAAAATAGCCGAGTTCTGTTGTCCATACCTAACTGACCGTTTGTGTTGTATTAATCTCTGGGGAAGGGATTTACCTGTAAATCCGATGTAAGATTGGTCACAGTCCTGGCATGGGATTTCGTATATGTCAGTGTCCTTTGGAGATGTCTTTTGTTGGACGTTAATCAAGGATTTGGCTAAGGTGTTTGGGTTAGTAAATACAAAAGGGTTCGATTTTCCGAGGGGGTTGGTTATTCTCTTAATCGTGTCCAGGTGGGGAATTATTATTTTATTGTTGGGTGTATCTCTGGTCTTGTCTTTAGGGGGTCAGTAGAAAATTATGTTTGCTTTGTGAATTGCTTTCTCAATTATATGGTCAGGATATTTTAAAGACGAAAGTTGCTTGCGAATTAGTTCAAATTCTTTTTCCAGGAATTCTGGGGAACAAATTCGTAAGGCTCTTAAGAACAAGTTACTAGCTACACCTATCTTGATAGTAATGTCGTGATAGCTAAAGTAGTGAATGTATGAAAGTGAGAACGTTGGTTTTCTGTATATGGTAAATTTGTATTCTGTCGCATCTCTGATTATTAAAACATCAAGAAAAGGAATTTTGTTGTCTGTTTCCCATTCAACTTTAAATTTGATGCTGGGCACTAATGCGTTTAATTTCGAGAGGAATTCATTAAAATTGCCCCACCTATTATCCCAAAATGTTAGGATATCATCCACGTATCTCATCCACAGCATGTTTTTGGGTTTTATTGCATTTATTACTGTAGTTTCAAAGTATTCCATGTACAGATTGGCTAGAACAGGACTTAAAGGACTACCCATACTACACCCGAATTTTTGCTTGTAGAATGATTCCCCGAATGAAAATTCATTATTAGATGCACATAGTTCAACTAGCTTTATTATTTTGTCAAGCGCCAATGGGAAATGATCTGAATAGGGGGATAATTTTACCCTTAAAAACTGAAGAACGTCCTGTACTGGTACTTTAGTGAACAGGGAATCTACGTCAAGGCTTAAAAGTTTTATGTTGTGAAGTGGTATATGTGCTTCTCTGAATTTGTGACAAAAATCTTCCGAATGTTTAATGTGACTGGGAGAAAAAGTGCCTAAAAAAGGGGAAAGGAGGCCAGCTAACCATTTAGAAATTTTGTAATTGAAAGCTCCGGCACATGAAACGATGGGTCTGAATGGAAGATTGTCTTTGTGAGTTTTGGGAAGGCCATAAAAGTAGGGTAATTTAGGATTAATTACTTTAAATTTCTCTAATAGTTCTCCAAAGGACTCTGGGGTATACGAAATCCCATGCCATTAACATTAAACGATTTAAATATTGATTTTGTGGTTTCAAATCCACGAAAATAAGGTAAGCTAAGTACATTTTTAGGCATTTCTTTTTCATTAATAGCAACATTAAAAAACTTTTTGTGAGCTTTTTGATAACATAAATCAATTAAATGAGGTGGGTAGCAGAGATCGTTTCCTATTTTTTTTTATGTATTCTATTTCTTGGTCCAGATATTGTGGACTCGTGATACGCAAAGCGCGTAGGAACATAGAAGAAAAAAATGAAATTTTAATATTAAGATGGTGGCCAGAATAAAAATGTACATGTTAAATTATTTGTGGGTTTTCTATAAATACTGAATTAACATTGGAAAGATTCTCTATGTATTAATACATTTAGGAAAGGGATGACATTGTTATTTTCAATTTCAACAGTGAATTTTATGGATGGCACTAAATTATTCAATTTAGACAGTAAATCATTTACATCGATACCACCAGGTAAGACTACTAAGATATCATCGACATATCGGTACCATTTTAAGGGGATATTTAAATCGTTTAATGTTAATGTAGTGTTATCTTATAACAATACCATTAAAGATATGCTAATTAAGAATAGTCCCGTAACAAATAACAACATCATTTACAAAATTCCTTGTAAGGATTGCCCATCGTTTTACGTTGGTCAGTCTAGTAAAAATTTATGTGTTCGGATTAAGCAGCATATGTATTCAGTTAGAACAGCCCAGACTTCAAAGGCACTGTTTATCCATCTGAGTGAAAAATCTCATTGCATTAATTTGGGTGATACCTCGGTAATTGCTAGATCTAATGATTATGTTTCAAGAAATTTACTGGAATCGGCAATTATACAAATCACTAATAAAAACAACCTAAATCTTAGTCTGGGAATGTACCATTTGGACCCATATATTTGTAAGATGTTTATGAAGGACCTCAAAATAAATGAACAACTAATAAATTAGTCCCACATGTATATAGTTTATTATTTCTCTCTCTCCTCTCTCTCTCCTCTCTCTCCCCCTCTCTCTCTCGTCTCTCTCTCTCTCTCTTCTCTCTCTCTCTCTCTCTGGTTTGATATTCTCTCTCCCTCTTTCTCTTGATCGATATATATATATATTTTATTTATTTCGTCTTTCATTAATAATAATTTTTGTTGGGAAAATTTGTGTAAAAATTCATGATATTAAATTGTATATGCTCCCAGGTTTTTTTTTAAATGTACTGTTTTCTGGAAGAATCACTTGTTGACTGCGGGTATCCTTCAAGGTGTGGCTAGCCTCTGGCGACTCCTCCTTCCTGTAGAGTTGAAAATCGCCCTTATGGCTAATCTGGTAGTGTCAGTTTGTATATTAAGCCTTCTTTTGACTGTGTTGTTCTTTGTAAAATCAGTTTGCCTCAGTAAAGGGTCCGAATAGGACCAAAAGTACTTGGCTATCTCGCTTTTTTCATTTTTTCCTTCGTGGCAAAAAACCTTTATTTATACATAGCATCACATTTTATATACTTCGTGATCAAGTTAATCATATAATTTATATATATAAATATATATATTATATATATCTATATATATATCATATCTATATATATATATTAATATATATTATATATATATATATATCTTTTATTATCTATCTATCTATATGTTTTATTAATGTCTTTTACTGTAATAAAACAGTATAATATGAAAATAAAATGCCCATAAAACACTTATTTGGACATTGCAACCATGTATTTCGAGCACTTCCTTCTGTCCTCCTGATCACTGGTATAAGATGGTCATAGGATATCTTACAAGAGTTGTAATTTAACATATGTACATTTTTATTCTGGCCATCATCTCAATATTAAAATTAAAATTTTTTCTTCCATGTTCTTACGTGCCTTGCGGGTTATGAGTTCATAATATCTTGACCAAGAAATAGAATACATAAAAAAGATATGAAATGATCTCTGCTACCCACCTCGTATAATTGATTTATGTTATCAAAAAGCTCACAAAAAGTTTTCTAGTATTGTTACTAATGAAAAAGAAACCCCTGAAAATGTTCTTAGCTTGCCATACTTTCGTGGATTTGAAACCATAAAATCAATATTTAAATATTTAATGTTAATGTTTTTCTCTTATGATAATACCATTGAAGGTATGCAAATTAAGAATAGACCCATAACATACAACAACATCATTTAAAAGATTCCTTGTAAGGATTGCCCTTCCTTTTACGTCAGTCAGGTAAGTCAAAATTCATGTGTACGTATAAAGCAGCATATGTATTCAGTTATAACAGCCCAGACTTCAAATGCACTATTTATCCATCTGAGCAAAAAAATCTCATATAAATTAGGGTGAGAGCGCTGTAAATGCTAGGTCTAATGATGATATTTCCAGAAATTTACTGGAATCAACAGTTATACAAATCATTGATAAAAACAACCTGAATTTAGTCTGGTATTGTAACATTTGGACCCATATATTTGTAAAATGTTTAAAATAAATGAATTTACTGTTAATTAATTGGTCCCACATGTTTTTAGTTAATATATTTTCTCTCTCTCTCTCTCTCTCTCTCTCTCTCTCTCTCTCTCTCTCTCTCTTCTATGGTCGCTATATTTATATCTTATGTTCGTTTCTCACTCATTGTTTGAACATTTTTGTAAATTTCATGTTAATAATACGAAATGTATTGTTTTTTTAATAAAATTACCTTGACCAGGTCGTATATGCCTCCTTGTTTTTCAAAATGTATTGTTTTCTGACTAAATGACCTGTGACCATGTGTGGGTGGCTGCCTTTCAAATCTCTAATCTAGCCCACGGGCGTTGTTTTGTTTCTTTAAAGTAAATTAGTCATCATGCTAATCCTGTAATGTCATTTCGGATACTTAATCCTACTTGTACAGTGCCTCAGGATACGAAACTAATCCGTTCCGAAGCGGCCTTCGTAACCTGATTTTTTCGTATCTCGAACCACGTTTTACATGTAAATTGCCTTTTTCGTTCCAAGCCCTACAAAAACAGCACAGTAAATTTTATAATAAAGCTAAATTGACCAGTAAACAATAAAATACAACATTTTGGACCATTCAATGACCAACATAACCATGACTGTATACCTGTAAATAAAGTGTATTAGTGTACAGGGTACAAGAAATACTGTACATACATATGTAGTGAAATGTGGAACCTTAACATTCGAGTGAGGCGAACTCCAAAAGTGTCAACAGAGGAGGAGGACAAATGGCAGAAAACATGAACACTTAACTTGACGAAACACATTAACCCTTAAACGCCGAAGCGGTAAATGAAAAAATGACTCCCGTGTGCCGGAGGGGTTTGAGAGTGAGCGCGTAAGCGGAAAAAATATTTTTTTCAAAAAATCACAGCTCGCTTAGTTTTCAAGATTAAGAGTTCATTTTTGGCTACTTTTTTTGTCATTGCTTGAAGTTTAGTATGCAACCATCAGAAATGAAAAAAATTATCATTATCATATATAAATAATGCGATATATGATAGCGCAAAAACGAAATTTCATATATAATTGTATTCAAATCGCGCTGTGCGCCAAACGGTTAGAGGTAACAAGTTACTTTTTTTTTCGTTGTAATGTGCACTAAATTGCGATCATTTTGATATATAACACATTGTAAAACGATAAAAGCAACACAGAGAAAATATTATCACAAAATGATGCATGAATTCGTAGCGAGCGGATGTAAAAAAATAATGTTTTTAAATTTCACCATAAATCGAAATATTGTTATAGAGACTTGCAATTTGTTTCAAAATGAAAGAAAATGATTGAATATTACGATACTGTAAGAGTTTTAGCTTACAAATGCAGTTTTCGACCATTTCGAATGAGTTAAAGTTGACCGAATGTCGAATTTTTGTTTAAAATATTTTTTTATATGCAAATATAAAACAAATGAGAAATGCTACAACCTTCCAATAATTTTTGTTATATTGTGCATGTTTTTGCGCACATTTTCATATATAAAACTAAAAAAAGCGTAATATGAAAAGGCTCAAATATTAGGAGAATGTGACCTACGCGTTTCCAAGATTATCGGCCGAGAATCGGTGCGTGGACGGAATAAAAATATTTTTTTCAAATATTCACCATAAATCGAGATATTGTTCTAGAGACTTGCAATATGTTTTAAATTGAAGATAAATGATTGAATATTACTAGACTGTAAGATTTTTATGTTACAAATGCGTTTTTTTACCATTTCGGTTGAGTCAAAGTTGACCGATCGTAGTTTTTTTCGTACTTATCGTACTTTATATGCAAATATTTCAAAAATGAGAAATGCTACAACCTTCCAATATTTTTTGTTATATTGTGCACGTTTTTTGCGCACATTTCCATATATAAACCTCTAAAAATAGCGTAATATGAAAAGGCACAAATATTAGGAGAATGTGACCTACGCGTTTCCGAGATTTTCGGCCGAGAATCGGCGTGCGGACGGTATAAAAATATTTTTTTCAAATATTCACCATAAATCGAGATATTGTTCTAGAGACTTGCAATATGTTTTAAATTGAAGATAAATGATTGAATATTACTAGACTGTAAGATTTTTATGTTATAAATGCGTTTTTTGACCTTTTCGGTTGAGTCAAAGTTGACCGATCGTAGTTTTTTTCGTACTTATCGTACTTTATATGCAAATATTTCAAAAATGAGAAATGCTACAACCTTCCAATATTTTTTGTTATATTGTGCATGTTTTTGCGCACATTTCCATATATAAACCTTTAAAACATGCGTAATATGAAAAGGCTCAAATATAAGGAGAATGTGACCTACGCGTTTCGGAGATTTTCGGCCGAGAATCGGCGCTGAGGGGAAAAAAATATTTTTTTCAAAAATTCACCATAAATCGAGATGGTTCTAGAGACTTGCAATTTGTTTTAAAATGAAGATAAAAGATTGAATATTAGTAGACTGTAGGATTTTTATGTTATAAATGCGTTTTTTGACCTTTTCGGTCGAGTCAAAGTTGACCGATCGTAGTTTTTTTCGTACTTATCGTACTTTATATGCAAATATTTCAAGATTGAGAAATGCTACAACCTTCCAATATTTTTTGTTATATTGTGCATGTTTTTGCGCACATTTCCATATATAAACCTTTAAAAAAAGCGTAATATGAAAAGGCTCAAATATTAGGAGAATGTGACCTACGCGTTTCGGAGATTTTCGGCCGAGAATCGTCGCGCGGAGGGGAAAAAAATATTTTTTTCAAAAATTCACCATAAATCGAGATATTGTTCTAGAGACTTGCAATTTGTTTTAAAATGAAGATAAATGATTGAATATTACTAGACTGTAAGATTTTTATGTTATAAATGCGTTTTTTGACCTTTTCAGTTGAGTCAAAGTTGACCGATCGTAGTTTTTTCGTACTTATCGTACTTTATATGCAAATATTTCAAGAATGAGAAATGCTACAACCTTCCAATATTTTTTTTTATATTGTGCATGTTTTTGCGCACATTTCCATATATAAACCTTTAAAAAAAGCGTAATATGAAAAGGCTCAAATATTAGGAGAATGTGACCTACACGTTTCGGAGATTTTCGGCCGAGAATCGGCGCGCGGAGGGGAAAATTTTTTTTTTTTCAAAAATTCACCACAAATCGAGATATTGTTCTACGAGACTTTGCAATTTGTTTTAAAATGAAATAAAATGATTGAATTGAATTTAACTAGACTGTAATATTTTTATGTTATAAATGCGTTTTTGAGCTTTTCGGTTGAGTCAAAGTTGACCGATCGTAGTTTTTTTCGTACTTATCGTAATTTATATGCAAATATTTCAAAAATGAGAAATGCTACAACCTTCCAATATTTTTTGTTATATTGTGCGTGTTTTTGCGCACATTTCCATATATAAAACTATAAAATAAGCGTAATATGAAAAGGCACAAATATTAGGAGAATGTGACCTACGCGTTTCGGAGATTTTCGGCCGAGAATCGGCGCGCGGAGGGAATAAAAATATTTTTTTCAATATTCACCATAAATCGAGATATTGTTCTAGAGACTTGTTGGAATTTGTTTTAAAGTGAAGGTAATGATTGAATATTACTAGACTGTAAGTAATTTGCTTACACCCCCCAAAAAAATATTTATAATATATATATATATATATATATATATATATATATATATATATATATATATATATTATATATAAAATTTTTTTTATACGTAAAAATATATATATTACGTTCTTCGATTTCTGGTACCATACATAATAAAAGGAATGCAGGTGACACTTCTCTTTTCGCATACAATGAAATGTCTTATTATTATTTTATCATACACACATTCAGATATATATAAAAAATTGTAATAAATATAAAAACTTATAAAATAAATGCAGAATACTCACTCGTAATCCTGACTCTTCGTTCTATTCTTGTTTCTCCCTCCTCCATTGAAGAGTCTTGCATTTTTTTCCACTTGACATGACGAGGTACAGGTGGAGGAGGGAGACGCGCGCCCTTACTGCTGATGGACCCGGCGGCCCCGTGTGCGCCCTCCGCTGTCGGTTTAGGGGGCGTGCTCCAATACATGACCTTAGTGTGGTACTTTCGGTCACACTCCCCTATCCTGCAAAGAGCAACTTTTTGCAGAGACGACAGAAGAACCGGGTGTCTCTCTCTGCCATTCATATGGCACACCCGGCACCGTTTCTGGCCTCGCCCTTCTAAGGCCTCCAGTATGTGTTCCCCTGGCTGCAGCCGACACGCAGGGTCCACTACCCAACGAGAAGCGGGTGATGGCGGGGCCGGCAGCAAGAGCGGCGTCGTCAGCAGGGGCGGCAGCAGCAGGGGCGGCGGTGGCAGCAGGGGCGGCGGCAGCAGGGACGGCGGCAGCAGGGGCGGCGGCAGGTCGAGCGAAGTTGGTCCTCCTATCTGCCCTTTCCTCTAGGGGCAGATCTGCAGCTAGGGGCAGATCTGCAGCTCGGGGCAGGGGGTCAGTTATGGAAGGCCACTCATTGGGATCGAAGTTGATGAGGGCATTCCCGGCTACCTCTAGGAACTGTATGTGGGTCAACCTCGGAAGATTGTCACCGCGGTACCCTCAGTACAGTATGTAGGCATTTTGGAGGGCCAACTGAAGGATGTAGTTTGAGGAGCTTCTGTGTCCACCTTCTGGTTCTCCTGGCGAAGGGATAGTACTGGATGAGCTGATCAAAGAGATCAACTCCTCCCATGTGCCTGTTGTAGTGCCCAATGACAGTAGGCTGCTCGGTATGAAACTCCTCAAACACAACTCGGCCCTGTCGACGTGTCTTCTTCCGCTGTACGATCTCTTCTTGGATGGGTTCATGACTCGTCGTAATCATGGGGACGAGTCGGACACCCTTCCAACAGATGACGAAGACAGCGCCCTTCCACCGCCACTCTGTCTCTCCTCTTGCCAGGTGTTGCGGATGACTAGCGAACCTCTTGAGGACATTCGGGGGCCCCACCTCACCAACCGAAGGGTACCACTGACGTGAACACCTGCTTCATACAGTTCCTGGGCCAGGGATACCGAGTTATAATAATTATCCATAAACAGGTGATATCCCTGGTTACGGAAACGTCCCACAAGGTTGAATACAGTGTCACGCAGCGTGGAGAAGACCCTGGTATACACTGAAAAGTCCACAACGTATCCAGTGTTGGCCTCGGTAATAAGAAAGAATTTCACACCATATTTCTTCGGCTTCTTGGGGTTACACTTTTATACTAAGACGTCCTTTGTAAGGCATCATCCCCTCATCCAAAGACAGGTTCTTTCCAGGAATCACGAGATTACTACACCGCTCACGGATATAATCCAACACTGTACGCACTAAAATGAGGCGATCACTGTTATTCCGGGGTATGGCCCTTCGGTTGAAGGCGTTGAAGTACCTGTCCAACGCCAGGAAATTATCACGGGACATAACGCCAGGCACATTCGGCATACATAAAAAATAATTTCTCCTCCAATATTGCCTGACGTCGACAGCAGGTGTCATACCAAAATAAATGTGGAGCCCCAAAAAATGCGCCATGTCAATGAGGTTGCAACCCCGCCAGTAATAACGACAAAGGTCGTCCATTCAGACTCATACCGGCAGTACCGAGGCGTAGTCCACCGTCTCGTGTACCAGGTATTCCAGCAATTCCCGCGTCAGGAAAAGCTGGATGAACCCCAAAACAGTCAGGGGTACTGGTACGGCGATCCCAGGGGTTGCCATGAAGGGGTGCATGTTAGGAGGGGTGGGGTCCTCGTCCACTCGTCCACCCCTCACTCTCCGACGACCGACCTTCACCTTGGCTGGCGCGACGAGCCGACCTTCTTTGTGCCCGTGCGCGCACACGGGTGCGGGCACGATGCACACTAAACCCCCCCCCCCCCCCCCCCCCCCCCCCCGTTGGCCATCACCCACCTCACTTAGCCCATCACGGGGGGGGGGTTTCTGTATCGTCCTCTGCGATAAAACTTGAGCCCGTATCCCCACCCTCCCCCTCCTCCTCAGATTCCCCCTCGTAAGCACTGAACCCACTGAATTCGAGCTCACTTTCGGGATGTGAGCCTCGAACGGACATTGGGGGCAAATATTCATCCTCACTTTCATCGGGACTGATGTCCTCATCACTCGACCATCCGCCATCAAAATGAGGACTTGCGACATGTTCCCGATCAAGCTCCGAAAGATATTCGTCTATGTCCCTTGGTTGGAGGGCCTCCCAAATGCCTACGAATGCCCCTAAGGACGCCCACATGCTTCCTAGGGGTAACCAAAGGCATACGATGTGTTCCCGAAACACTTTCAGTCCACACGTGGCCGCACAGAACGGCCTTGAGGCGCCGGGGTCATGTGGGTGCTTGGCCCCTCGCAATCGCCACATCCAGGTCCAAAACTCGCCTTACACGATCCCTTCCGATGGGTAAAACGCGCCTTTCACGGTTCACACGTCGTTGAGACATATCTACGAATGTCCTGTAGCAATACAAATGCTCAAAGTCTCGCACAAGTCCAGAAAAACACGCTTTTCACGAAAGATCGCTTTCGGATGGTGCGCTACTGATGCTGGCTGGAGCGAGAAGAAGGGATATCGCGCATGCGCACCTGGGTCACGCTTCAAAACAAAACAAGGCCTTGATCCGTGAACTCCCAGCATCCCCCAAGGCGCGTGATTCAAAAGTTTTAGGCTGGTAGGCCTATAAGTATTTTTCCGCGAATTTAAAAAAAACTTTCATATGTCGACGTAAAATACGTCCAGTCGGCACCCGACAGACAATTTATCTCGACGTAAAATACGTCCAGTCGCGTTTAAGGGTTAAAAAATGGCAGAAAACATTAACACTAAACTTTACAAAACACATTAACAAATGGCAGAAAACATTAACTTTTAATTTTACAAAAAACTTAAAATTAATTTTTTTTTTTTTTTTTTTTTTTTTTACTTTTTTATACCTATATGTTTTTTTTTTTTTTTTTTTTTTTTTTTTTTTTTTTTTTTTTTTTTTTTTTTTTTTTTTTTTTTTTTTTTTTTTTTTTTTTTTTTTTTTAAACAAAATTTCAATTTCTTCACCACATTCAACTTTCTGTTTTTTCGTATCACTTGGATCTTCCTATTTGCTTACTACTGCTAAAGGCCTTTTTAAAAAAAATAACTATCCAAGGAAGATTGCTTCTGCTTGCTTTTGACAATGTTCCTGAAACGACTCCGGCAAACGTCATCGAACTGCGCAAGCATATGACCTGTGTAAGCCTTTATGGGGTGTCTTTTCTACAAATGATTGCAATTTATGAAAAGCAGCTAGAACATCCTTAATTTCTGCCGTTGTCATGGGGTCCTCCCCCTCCTCGCCGCTGCTAGAGAACTCTTCTTGAACGACATTATGTTGCATAGCCTCCAACTCCAGGTTATCCGTCGTAAGCTCCTCTTGGTGCTCCTCGAGAAGGTCATTGACGTCGTCCTCATCAACGACCAGCCCCATGGACTTGCCGAGTGCAACGATCTCGTCAAGATGTGGTTGCGAAACAGTTTCAGGATTGTCAACTGTTTCTGAATCTGCATCAGCTTTGCCCACGTTGAATCCCTCAAAGTCTCGGTCGGATACGGCATCAGGCCAGTTTCCTCCACAAAGAATTCAAGGTTTGCCTCGAAACCTCCTGCCAAGCTTGATCGATGAGTCAGATGCATATCACGATATCGAAATGCTCCTTCCAAAATTCACGCAAGGTGAGGTTTGTGGTATCGGTGATGTCGAAACATCTCTTGAAAAGATGTTTCGTATACAGCTTCTTGAAGTTTGATATCACTTGCTGGTCCATGGGCTGGAGGAGAGGGGTGGTGTTAGGCGGAAGATAAACAACCTTGATGAAGGAATACTCTGCTAGGATATCTTCCTCGATGCCAGGGGTGAGCAAGGGCATTGTCCAACAAGAGCAGACATTTCAGAGGGAGGCACTTCTCTTCCAAGAATTTCTTCACTGTCGGGCCGAAACACAGATTTACCCACTCGGTGAACAAAAGTCTCGTTACCCAGGATTTTTCATTAGCCCTCCACATTACCAGAAGCTTCTCCTTTAGCAGTTTGTGGGCCTTGAAGGCTCGAGGAGTCTTGGAATGATACACAAGTAGGGGCTTCACCTTACAATCCCCACTGGTGTTGGAACAAAGTGCAAGCGTGAGCCTGGCTTTCATAGGCTCATGCCCGGGTAGCTTCTTTTCTTCCTGCGTGATGTACGTCCGATGAGGCATTTTTTTCCAAAAAAGGCCAGTCTCATCACAGTTGAAGACTTACTGAAAACTGTAGCCTTCCTTGATCGTCATCTCGTCTAATGTCTTAATAAAGGCTTCGGCTGCTTTCGTGTCCGAGCTGGCAGCCTCCCCATGCCACACTACCAAATGGATGCCAGTCTGTTTACGGAATTTATCAAACCACTCATGAGAAGCCTTGAAGTCTGGGGTTGGTGTCGATGTCTCTTCTCCTCCATCGTCTTCGGCCTTGGCAATCAGATCACCGAAAATAGCGCTGGCCTTGTGGGAGATTGCCGTCTCGGTTATCGTGTCACCAGCGATTTCTTTGTCTTTAATCCATACAAGAAGCAGCCTCTCCATCTCGTCGTGCACGTGGCTCCTCTTGTTGGACAAAATAGTCACGCCCTTGGAAGGTGTAGCTGCTTTGATGGATGGCTTCCTTCTGCTTAAGGATGGTGCCTATCGTCGACGGATTTCGGCCGTATTCCTTAGCGATCACACTCAACTGCATGCCAGCTTCATACTTCTTAATTATCTCCATTTTTGTCTCCATAGAAAGCATTCACTTCTTTCTGTGAACTTCAGCAACATTCTTGGGACCCATGGCTAATTAAGTTCACACACAACACAATAAAGTATACAAGTAGAAAGCGAAATCAAAAACACGAATTTATGTTAACAAACGAAATACATATATGTGAACGAACGAATTCCGTGTTCATACGATAACGCTGATGCGACGAAGTGGCCGAAGGACGCCTTTACATAGAGGGATGATGGGATACATGCTGACCAATAGGAGAGCAGGATCTTACGGCCGTGACTAGTATCAGGAACCAATGGGAGAGCGGGAGGATGGTGGCGAGTCTACTGAGTTAGCGGCACTAGAGTTTTAAAATTGTTCATGGCGGTCTGGGCGAATCTCGGACTTTGCAACCTGAATTATTTTCGTATACAGAAGCAAAAAAAAATCTTTGTCTTTGCTTTCTTAACTTGGATTTTACATAAGTAGGGACTATCGTATGTTAAGGTTCCACTGTACTATGTTTTTGCTCTGTTCCAATCAGTCGTGCCTCAAGTAAAGGGCCGTGAAGACCTAAAGATCTTGGCATTTCTCATCTTTTCATTTTCCTCTGTGGCATTAGTACTTATACACACACATATATATATATATCATATATATTATATATATATATATATATATATATATATATATATATATATATATATATATATAGGGCAAACCTCAGTAAAGGGTCCGAATAGGACCGAAAGTACTCGGCTATCTCGCTTTTTCATTTTTTCCTTCGTGGCAAAAAAACCTTTATTTATACATAGCATCACGTTTTATATACTTCGTGATCAAGTTATATATATATATATATATATATATATATATATATATATATATATATATATATATATATACTATATCTATATATATAATATATATATATATTATTTATTTATATATAGTGGTACCTCGACATACGAAAGGCTCAACTTACGAAAAACTCGAGATCCGAAAGCAAATACGAAAATTTTTACAGCTCTACATACGAAAAGTTTTCAAGATATGAAAGGTTGTTGCTGTAAAGTCCCGAGATTCGCCCGGACCACCGAGAACAATTTTAAAGGTCCCGCGCCGCTAAATGAGTAAACTCGCCACCATCCTCCTGCTCTCCCATTGGTTCCTGATGCTAGTCACCCCATAAGGTCCTGCTCTCCTATTGGTCAGCATCTACCCCTTGTGCTTTAAGTATTCTATTGGTAAAAGGATGCTGTAAATTGAAAAACTTATTCATGCAATACATTTAATAAAAAGAAAACATTAGGTAAAGATAGAATAAAGAATAGAAATGAATGGTTATTATACTGTTTGGTAGTTTCAGTAGTTGAAGAGAGATAATGAAAATTTATGGCTTACTGTGTAAAGTTATTGCTTGGCGATCGTTCGATACTCGTAAGTGCTGGATGTAAACAGAAGTTTGGAGCTTTTTTTTTGTTTGTTATTATAGTTAATGGTTACTTAATAATTATTTGAAATGAGTACATGCAATACATTTAATAAAAAAATTGTGAATTAGGTCTCATAAAATACAAAATAAATCAGACTGCCAAGAAATACGTATTTTTTAGAATTCTTCTTCTGTTTTATTATTACGTTACGTATACGTATGTTTCATTATAGCTGTCAGTAACTCGGTATCTCCATTAGGTAAAGATAGAATAAAGAATAGAAATGAATGGTTATTATACTGTTTGGTAATTCCATTAGTTGAAGAGAGATACTAATGAAAATTTATGGCTTACTGTCTGCTAGGAAAAATGATTGCTTGGCGTTCGTTCGGTACTTGTAGGACGTAAGACGGGTAAGAGCTGAATGTAAACAATCAATTGGAAGGTTTTTTTTTGTTTGTTTGTGTATCATAGTTAATGATTAGTTAATGATTATTTGAAATGAGTACCTACTGATTATTTATACATTTTATTGGCATATTCTAAGCTTTTAGCTCTTAGGTTTAGATGTCAGAATCATAGACTAGGCTACAGTAGCAACCGCTAACATAGGCTAGGCTTATTGCTAAGGGACTTATGCTAAAGTCCTAATATATGCAGTAAAAATGGAGTTGAACATTACTTGCAGTTGAATATTACTCAAGTATGTACAGTATTTTGCCTTTTTGGAGTCATACGAAAACTTCATGATACGAAGGGCACCTCGGAAGGAATTAATTTTGTATCTCGATGTACTACTGTATATATATATATATCTTTTTGTCTTTTCAATCAATTTTTTGGGAACATTTTTGTAAATGTCATGGTAATAAGTTGTATATTAGTAGGGAAAAACACTCTATCACGAGAGTATATATCATGTTCTAAAGGGTCCACAATAATACAAAGTGTAAAAAGTCTGTGTTAATTTTGAAGACTTTACAGAAAGCTTTCGAACCCTTCCCTGGGTTCATCTTCAGTCCAAATGAACAATAAGTTTCGACAAGTACAGAGGTAAATTTAAAAATCGAGTCGTTAACGAGTTTACGACCGTTGTCAACGATCTTCAACGACTCTTGTTTTTTAAATTTACCTCTGTACTTGTCGTAACTTATTGTTCATTTGAACTGAAGATGAACCCAGGGAAGGGGTCGAAAGCTTTCTGTAAAGTCTTCAAAATTATACACGGACTTTTTACACTTTGTATTATTGTGGACCCTTTAGAACAAGAAATAAGTTGTATATTCCTCCTTGTTTTTTTTTTTTTTTTTTGTTTTTTTTTCAAAATTCATTGTTTTCTGGATGAATCATCTGTTGACCATGTGTTTTGCTCCTCCAAGAAGTGGCTGCCTAAAAATCGCTAATCTTGCCCTCAGGCGTTTCCTCGTTTCTGTAGAGTGAAATCGACCTTATTGCTAATCTTGTAATGTCAGTTTGGATATTAAGCCTACTATTACTATGTTTTTCCTCAGTATGTTCAGTTATGCCTTAGTAAGGGGTTGTGCTAGACCGAAAGTTCTCGGCTATCTCGCTTTTCAATTTTTCTTCGTGGCAAAAACCTTTTTTCATACATAGCATCACGTTTTATATACTTCGTGATCAAGTTATTCATATATATATATATATATATATATATATATATAATATATATATATATATATATATATATATATATATATATATATATATATATATATATATATATATGTATGTATGTATGTATTATATGTTATACATTTATAATTGTTCCGATGCTGTATACTTACCCCGAACTACTTTATGAGGAGAATCCTGGATGTCAATCCAGTACTGACCAGAAAAAACTGGTTATTACCTCCTGACCCCCAGCCAGGTATGCCCCAGTTTCAAAGATCAGCTTGTCGTCTGTTACCTGCCCGTTTCCCTGTGTGTGGGTTTTGACCACGCGTGTGTTGGTGTCTGTTTTAAGTTGGAGGCTTCTTTTTTATGGCGTTCCCCTGGTCCTGAGAGCAGGGCTTGTGGGTCTTTTTCCCTCTTCAGTGAAGATTGACCCCCACACTTTTTTAACAGGTGTTGGGGCTGCCCTTTTACGTCATAGGATCTGGCATCGACAAGGAGGAAGAGAAAGCCTTGATTCCCCTCCAAAAAGTCTTCCTCAGAAGTTCTGAGGAGTAGAAGCACAAGCCGGAGGCCGGGAGGCCCTTCACCATCTCGGTTCCGCTTCAGGACTCCCCAGTGGAGTGTCGGATTCTTTCCCCCATCCCCTCCCAGCAAGGGGACCTAGGTGAGTCTGTTGCTGGGCCCCATTTGCCCTCACAGAATGTGCCATTGGACATGTGGTGGTATGCTGGGCGCCCCGTTGTTGGATGCGCTGGTAATGGCAGTGAGCATCGCCAAGTTCCTGCCTCCCACTGCGGAGTGTCTTGCTGCGGGTGTCCCGATGCAGAGTGTCCTGAGAGGAGTGCTCTGCTTGTCCAGCCAAGGCTTCCGTCATAGTTTTTGTACGAGTCTCGGAGCCCCATGGTCACATCCCTGTGGGGGGGGATTGATGCCGCTCAGAGGCAGAGGGAGCTGACAGGTCCTTCAGTGGGCCAGACCTGGTCCTGGACTGGCGCCCCTTGCACTCTGTTCAGACTTCCCCATAGAAGTGCTTCGGCAGAGGGAGGGGGTATGCTTGGGGGGGTTGATGTGCACCGCAGTGTGGACTGCTCCTCCACCCCTCCAATGATGCCCTTGCATTCGATCCCCTCCCCAGGCAGACGTGGTTCCCTCTGATGAAGCTCCCCATATGAGGGGGTACGAGGCATAGAGGCAACGGCCTACTTGGAGTCGGGTGGGTTTGACCCCCTCCGCCTCATGCAACACTCCACTCTCCCGATCATATCCCTCCAAAGTGGTTCGGGTAGGTGCAGTAGCCACTGTGACGGGACATGCTGTCTCCGTCAACCCCACCCCCCGGGACTTACGGTCTGCGCCTTATCCGCCCATGCTAGTGGTTCCCATGATGGTCCTGCGAGCCGGGTGCACTGCTGCCCCGTCGACCTCTTCCACTGTTGTAGTCCCCCTTAATAAGGGGTGCAGGGTGGAGAAGAGGAGTCATGCTCCATGGGGTTGAACGAGTACGACTCCGTCTTTGCCGGGAACGGAGAGGTTGGGATAGATGCGGTAGCCAAGGTGACAGGGCTCGCAGTCAATGATGGTACGCTACGCTCCCCCAATCAGATGGTCCGCCCCACTCCCCTGATCAGACGGTCCACTCCGCTCTCCTGGTTGGCCGATCCACACTGTTCTCCTGCTTGGGCAGCATGCTACGCTCTCCCTGTTGGATGGAACGCTCCGCTCTCCCTGTTGGACAACCTGCTCCTCTCTCCCTATCGGATGGCCCACTCCGCGCCCCCTGTTGGACGGCCCGCTCTGCTCCTCCTATCGGACAGCCCACTCTGCTCCCCCTGTCAGACAGCCCCCTCCGCTCCCCCAGTCGCATCCGCTCCCCGGATCAGATGGTCCACCCAGCTCCCCCGATCAGACAGTCCGCTCCACTCTTCTGGTTGGCTGATCTGCTCTATTCTACCGGTCGGGCAGCACACTCTGCTCTCCCTGTCAGACGGCCGCGCCGCTCTGCTCCCCTGGTCGGACGGCCCGCTCCGCTCTTCCTGTTGGTTGGCCCACTCCGCTCTCCCTGTCTGATGGCCTGCTCTGCTCCCCCTGTCTGACGGCCCGCTCCGCTCCCCCTGTCTGACGGCCCGCTCCGCTCCCCCTGTCTGACGGCCCGCACTGCTCTCACAATTGGAAAGTCTGCTTTGCTCCCCCGATCAGACGATCTGGTTCGGGTTCTCCCGTGCTTGTGGTTCCATGACAGTCTCATGAGAGGATGGTGCTACTGCCCCATTGGCCTTTCCCCTGCATGCTCCACCTGCCAGTGGGACTCCTGATGGCTTCGATGGTACGGCTTCCAGCGAGGCTCCCGCTTCCGCTGGTAGCCTCCGGAGTGAGGCGTCCAGCCACTCCAGAGTACACCCCATCCCCTGGTGAGGCCTGCTCGGTCTTGAAGGGCAGCAATGATGAGTCATTCCTGACCACCCAACTGCTGACCTGATGGATGGACTGGGTCCTAAGGTGGATCACCTGGTAGAAGAAGCCATTAAACGGGGGATGAAGGCGAACCAGGACTCTGTCGTCTACAGGACATCATCCTTGGGCAGGCGACTGGTGCCAAGACGAAATATCGAGTCACAGAAGCCAAGACAAGAACCCAGACTGGGGGGAAGGGCCCCCTCGGGTATGTCAGAATCATCTGCAGGGGGCTGGGACCATCAGGGAACGCATCCCTCCTCCAGGACCGCTAAAGCCTTCCACTCCTCTTTTAGAGCCAGGTCCATGCCCTCTCGCAGAGGTAAAGGCGCCGCTTCCCCAGGAAACCCGACTTGATGCCTCAGGTGGGGCGGTGCCTCTCCAATCATTGGTGGAACTGGGAGGATCTCGGGGCCGATCCCTGGACTGTCCAGGTCCTCAGGGACAGTTACTGGATCCCCTTCTGAGACATAAACCTTCCCTGATGGGGGAGCCTGACAGCGGGGCCATTAGCCCCTGGACCCCTCGCTCTGTGCGGGTGGCCTTGAGGGAAGGGAACCTCAAGGACGTATACTTCCAGATCCCAGTACACCCTTCCAGCTGGAAATACCTCCATGTAAGGTGGGAGGGATCGACATACCAGTTTAGGACCTTCTGATTTAGCCTGTCCACGGTGCCGCAGGTATTCACAAGGATATTCTCCCTCGTGTCCGCCTGGTACCATGAGAAGGGCATGTGTCTCCTGCGGTACCTGGACGATTGGCTACCCCTTTCCTCCTCAAAGGATCTCTTGAGAGAGCAGAGGGACGAACCTGAACCTCTGTGCTCATCTAGGTATCGTCCTGAACTGGGGGAAGTCGCACCTGCAGACCACCAACAGGATGGTGTACTTGGGAATGGATCTAGATACAGTAAAAGCCAGGGCGTTCCCGTTGGAGGAACAAATTTCCAACTTCAAGGGCATAGCGACCCCCTTCCTGACAGACATGCCCCAACCAGCTCAAGAGTGGCAGAGGCTTATAAGCCACCTCGTGTCCCTGGAGAAGCTAGTACCCCAGGGAAGGCTGAAGATGAGGCCCGTCCAGTGGAAGCCATCCTCAAAGCCCTCCTTGTCTTCGAAACCAGCCTGTGGAACAAGAAAGTGGCAGTCTTGTGTGACAATGCCACCATTGTTCGCTGTCTCTAAAAGTAAGAGGGATTGAGATCGCGACCCCTGTGTGCCCTGGCGGACACCGTTCTAGGGTGGGGGGAGAACGCTGGAATCTCCCTGTCAGAGGTTCATTCTGGGGAAAACTCAGCAGGCAAGACCAGGTCCTAGTGGCGGAATGGTCCCTACACCCAGCGGTAGCGGGCGAGTTGATGGGGGGTGGGGCACCTCCTTCACGGACTTGTTCGCAACGCGACTGAACCGCAAGTTCCTGGTGTTCTGCTCCCCAGTCCCGGACCCGGCAGCGGTGTGGGAAGACGCGTTCCAGCACCCCAGGGATGGTCTAGACCTGTACACATTTCCCCCCTTCAGAGTCTTCAGGCAGGTCCTCAATCAACTCTGGACCTCCAAAGCAGGTTACCAAGTGAAGTGGAAGCTCTTTGGGGCCTGGTGCAAGGGACAGAACTTGGACCCCCTACGAACCAAGATTCCCCATGCTGCGGAATTCCTAGTCCATTGGAGGGAGGACAAGGGGCTCTCCATCACGGCTATCAAAGGGGTTAGGGCGGCCTTGAGCCAGGTCTTTTATCAAAGATGGGTAGACCTGGGGAATTCCAAGGAAATCTCCCTACTCAATAGGGGATTCAAACAGACCTGCCCCCCCTCCCCCCAGGTCCCTGTCAGTACCTCGCTTGGACGTGGCCAGGATCCTGGCTGGCTGCTCTGAAAAAGCCCCCCTTCGAACCACTCAAAAGATTTCACAGACCGAGAGCTCACCCTCAAAACGGTCTTCCTCTTGGCTTTAGCATCCTCCAAGAGGATGGAGGAGCTTCATGGCCTCTCCTTCCAGGTGTCCCACTCAAGGGGTTGGAGAAAACTAACCTTCAAATTTGTGCCATCCTTCGTAGCCAAGACACAGATCCCGTCAGTGATAGACGAACGGTTCGTGAAGTTCTCCATTCCAGCTCATCCGAAGTCCGAAGATCCCAAGGACCTGCTCCGCTGCCCAGTCAGGGCAGTGAGGAAGTATCTCAGCAGAACGGAAGGACTCCGCCCCAGTGTTCAAAACCTCTTCGTCTCTACCGGACGCGAGAAGAGGACAGTCGCGAAGAAAACCATCTCCTTCTGGTTGAGGGAGACCAACAGGAGGGCCTACGAGGGAGTGGGGCTGGTCCACCGGCAAGGCGTGAAGCCCTATGACTTTAGGGGTATAGGCACCTCCTTGTCTTTCTCCAAAAATCTGGCCGTGGCCAGATCCTACAGGCAGGGGTGTGGATGAGACAGTCCACCTTTACTACCCATTACCTCAAAGATGGCACGAGGAGGTCCCTTGACGCCTTTGAGATAGGGCTGGAGGTGGCAGGCCAGCAGAGGCTCTAGCCTAGCCTAGGGAGGGTATGCGTCGTAAGAATGCGAGTGTGTGTATGGGTGTGTCCATCCTCCATATCCTACCCTGCTCCTCTCCCCCTTTTCCCCACTGGGCCTTCAACGTAATCGCCAAAATTTCTCAGTCTTACAGACCATTGCATCACACTCATAGAGTTGTATTCCCTCCCCTACCCACCGGTTGGGATTGCCTCCGTATAGCGAGGGGATCCCCACCTCCGCCCTAATCCGGTGGAGCGGGTCTCCCTCCTTTTTCCCCACCTCCTTCCTTCCTGAAGGAGGCTGACCTCTTCCTTATAGGGACTCATCCTTCCCTAGATACTCCCACCTCCTAAGGATTAAGTCTCCTAATAAAGTAGTTCGGGGTAAGTATACGGTGTCAGAACAAATCACAGATTTCAAGTAATTTTTTATTTTTCCTAGCTATGCTTACCCTGAACTACGGAATTTTTATGCCCACCCTTCCGTCCCTGCGTATCTGAGGGCAGGAGCTCTAGGGGAGTGGAAAGGACTGCAGGTCAGAGGTCATGATCTTCAACCCTGGGGCATACCTGGCTGGGGGTCGGGAGGGAATAACCAGTTTTTTCTGGTCAGTACCGGATTGACATCCAGGATTCTCCTAATAAAGTAGTTCAGGGTAAATATAGCTAGGAAAAGTACAAATTACTTAAAATTTGTTATATATATCATATATATATTATATATATGTATCATATATATAGTATACAGGCAGTCCCCGGGTTACGGCAGGCTCGGCTTATGACGTTCTGGGGTTAAGGTGCTTTTCAATTATATTCATCAGAATATAATTGATCTGGCAGAAGAAATATGACAGCAAAAATGCAAAATAATTAATATTTGAATTTTTTTATGAAAAATGCTATAAGAATGCAGTTTACATAGTTTTGAATGCAGTCAACGCATTAAAAGTAAGGTTTTTTCAGGATTTTAGACAATTTTCCGGCTTACAACGATTTTCAGCTTACAACGCGTCTCAAGAACGAAAACCCCCGTCGTAACCCGGGGACCCCCTGTATTATATATATATATATATATATATATATATATATATATATAATATATATATATATATATATATATATATATATATATATATATGTATATATTATATATAATATATATATATATATATATATATATATAACACATGACATGTGTGTGTACAAATACACACACACACACACACATATATATATATATATATATATATATAGATATATATATATATATATATATATATATATATATATATATATATTATATATATATATATATATATATATATATATGTGTGTGTGTGTGTGTGTGTGTGTGTGTGTGTGTGTGTGTGTGTGTGTGTGTGTGTGTGTGTACATACACACACATGTAACGCAATCTCGCATATCATGCAAGTTAAATTTATGAGACCAAATAACAATAGGCTAACCTCTTTTCCTCTTTTTATCTATTCTATCTTCTAGTTATGTTTAAAAGAGTAAAAGACAAAGTATCGATAATAATGATATACTTGTTTTGAAAATGCACACAGCCAGAAACAGCTGATTTTTTATGAACAACCAAATACGATAACAACAGCCTTTTTGCTTGCATTTTAACCATAGTATAACAGTAAGAAATTATCGTAGTTATGTTACAAAAGACTTCAAGGAGAATGGGACTGATACATTTTCACATTTCTATAGCCTTACTTGCTATGCAGAAAAGATCGTCAAAGGTATATACTGCTAAATTTAATCTGTAAGTTTTAGCTGAAGTTGAGGAAAGAAAGTTTAGCTGCTAACGACTATTATTGTGCATCAGCAACATGGATGAAACTCGACTATAAACAAAATTTCAGAGAAACGCATTTTAATCAAAACTATTGGGCATGAAAGAACAGACCTTACTGTTTTCACTCCAATAGAAGATAAATATGGAAAGCTTGTAGTATGTTGATGAGATAAAGTGAAAATATAGAACAGAATCTGTTGATTTTTGTTTTCGCATTAAACTTGCCCTCATTGCCATCCACTAGCGAAAAAATAATTAAATTTAATTCACAAATGATACATTTTAAGCACTTTTTTTAACGTAAAATATCCTTGTCCCAAATGAATAGAGTATCTTGAGATTCATTTGCTCTAACTAGAAGCAAGAAAGTCGCTCTGATTAGAGTTCAATACAGCAAAACAAACTTAACTCGCAGTCGCCCTCTGTTCCAAACCAAAATATTGATTGCTATAATACTGCATACCCATTATTCACAGGGAATTCTCCTATTTACAGTATTTTTGACTGAGAAATATTCACAAATTATACTGTATTTTCATAGTTTAGTGACTTAATGCACTGTTTGTGATAAACTATTAAAATACTCATGTATTAGCATTTTATGGGTTTTTTAGTTTTTTTTTTTTTTTTTAGCCATCAAAATAGGCAGTTCTAAACATTTTTAGATGGTTTTTATTCATGGATTTTAGCTATTTGCAGGGTCCCAGATTAAAACATCAATTCATAGTTATGGACACACCTCTGGAAATCAAGGAAATTTGACCTTAAGGCCCAAATTTTGAGTAAAGTACTTTGCAGTTTTTCTTACTGTAACGGTTAATTCACACAGTTAGCTTATACGAGTATCAGTAAACATTGAACTATATAGTATCAGTAAACATTAAACTACAAGCTTTCATAAAAATAAAGGATAAACTCCCTCACAAGCATCAGGAGCTACAAGCCATTCAAAAACTAGCAAAGCTGGTACCCTGCTGTGTGAGATTGGCTGCATCCAACCCTTCCAGCTAATAGCTGTTTGTAGTAACAGAAGTTATTTTGAAGAATTTATCATTCTATTTGTTAGTTTTATCTAAAGAAATGTTCCGCAATTATTATTAATAATAGATAATCTATTCAGGTATTGATAATGTCAATAGACTACCAGGCAGTAGCCTACAGTGTACGTCGATTCTGTGAGAATATTTTGGCTAGACTGTAGTAGATATTGTCTGTAGCCTATAATCTAGGATTATGGATCCTTAAGGGTGAACACGATATAACTTGGATTAAGCAATATCCTGAATTAAGGTAAGGTTTGGGGACATATCCTGTTAGGCTATAGGCCTAGGCAGTAGCCTAAGTTTACACCAAAGACCTTAGGATCAGATAAAAGGCTAGACATTTTATCTATTTATATAACTTGTGTATTTAAGCATTATTTTAATACTGTAGGCTATCATGTGCATGCCCTTAAAAGGGAATTAAATAATCTAGTTTGATTTCAACAATAACCTAGGCTAGGTGATAGGCTAGTCAGCCTAGCTTTAGTAGACCAAAAAACAGTACATTGACTAAATGGACTATGAGGTAGTAGCCTATCTTGAAGACTACAAATTATACTTGGTTAATCCCATGCCATTAAGGGAAATTAATCAGGATTAGAAAATAATCTATACTACGTTATAGCCTAGCTATAAAATTTCACATCAGTGAGTTTCATATTAGAAAGTTACTGTTTTATATACATGTAGTAGGCCAAATTGCCTAGGGCTAGATATAAACAATCTGAGTTAGACAAAAGCTGTTAGCCTAACTATGAATTTACATGTAAGTAACTTTGTTTCTATATATCCTATATATTTGATCTAGAACAATCTGCATTAGGCAATGCCATATACTAAGCTGAGAGAGAAGAGTTTAGGAAACATCATGTTCAGGGTGACCAGATTTTGAAAATTGAAATGTGGGACACTTAAATTGAAGAGGTAGTTGAACAATATAGACACAACTTATGCGAAGTTATGCACGCAGTGACGTAGGCAAAGTCCTTCTCAGCCTTCTTTATTGACTTTTCTTTTGTTTTAAAGTGCATTCGTTGTAGATTTTGTTACAAACAGCTGTTCATTACATGTGTCAAAGCATTAGAATATTAAAATCAAGCATGTTTTGCAGCTTTGAAGGATATTATCCCTTAAACGCTGAAGGGGTATATTAAAAATCGTCTTCCGTGTGCCGAGGCGGTCTCAGAGTGAGCGCGGAAGCGGAAAAAATAATTTTTTCAAAAATTCATAGCGCGCTTAGTTTTCAAGATTAATAGTTCATTTTTGGCTCCTTTTTTTGTCATTGCTTGAAGTTTAGTATGCAACCATCAAAAATGAAAAAAATTATTATTATCATATATAAATAATGCGATATATAATAGCGCGAAAACAAAATTTCATATATAATTGTATTCAAATCGCGCTATGCGCAAAACAGTTAAAGGTAATGAGTTAATTTTTTTTTCGTTGTAATGTACACTAAATTGCGATCATTTTGGTATATAACACATTGTAAAACTATAAAAGCAACACAGAGAAAATAATGCATGAATTCGTAACGCGCGGACGTAAACAAATAAATCTAAATATTGTCCTAGAGACTTCCAATTTCTTTCAAAATGAAGACAAATGATTGAATATTACTATACTGTAAGAGTATTAGCTTACAATGGCAGTTTTCGACCATATCTGAAGAGTTAAAGTTGACCGAATGTTGAATTTTTTAATATTTTTTTTATATGCAATTATTTTGGAAATTAGAAAAGCTACAACATTCAAATATTTTTCGTTTTATTTTACAGGAAATTGCGCACATTTTTATATATAAAACTCTATGAAATGCCTAATATGAAACGGAGCAAATATTCCGAGAATGGGACGTACGCATTTCTGGGATTTGTGGCGGAGAATCCGCGCATGGAGGGAAGGAAAGTTTTTTTTTAAATTCACCTTAAATCTAAATATTGTGCTAGAGACTTCAAATTTGTTTCAAGATGAAGATAAATGACTGAATATTACTAGACTGTAAGAGTTTTAGCTTACAATTGCGTTTTTCAACCATTTCGGTAGAGTCAAAGTTGACCGAACATGGTTTTTTTCTATTTATCGTGATTTATATGCAAATATTTCAAAAATGAAGAAAGCTACAACCTTCAATTATTTTTTGTTGTATTCTGCATGAAATTGTGCACATTTTCATATATAAAACTTTATGTAACGGCTAATTTAAAATGGTGCAAACATTACCACAATCGCACGTATGATTTTTTCGGAAGAGTTACTGAGCGGCCGTAAAGAAAATTTTATTTTTTTCATAAATTCACCATAAAATCGAAATATTGTGCTATAGACTTCCAATTTGTTGCAAAATGAAGGTAAATGATTGAATATTACTAGAATATAAACGTTTTAGCTTACAATTGCGTTTTTCGACCATTTCGGTAGAGTCAAAGTTGACCGAAGGTTGAAAATTTGTCACTTATCATTTTTTATATGAAAATATTTCAAAATTGATAAAAGCTACAACCATGGGTTGTTTTTAGTTGTATTGTACATGAAATTGCGCACATTTCCATATATAAAACTTTATGTAACGGCTAATTTTAAAATGGTGCAAACATTACCACAATCGCATGTATGATTTTTTTCGGAAGAGTTACCACGCGGGCGTAATGAAAAAGTTTTTTCATAAATTCACCATAAATCGAAATATTGTGCTAGAGACTTCCAATTAGTTGCAAAATGAAGGTAAATGATTGAATATTACTAAAATATAAGAGTTTTAGCTTACAATTGCGTTTTTCAACCATTTCGGTAGTCAAAGTTGACCGAAGGTTGAAATTTTGGCACATCGTTATTTGTATGAAAATATCTCAAAACTGATAAAAGCTACAATCATGAGTATTTTATTTTTTTGTATTCTACATAAAAATGCGCACATTTTCATATATAATACTCCATGTAACGGCTAATTTAAAATGGTACAAAAATTATGTCAAAGTGACGAAATAATTTCCGAGATGTGTCACAGATACTTTTTAGTGCGGCAAGAAAGAAATTTGCGCTTGTGCGCCTGCGTAACGATTGTAAACAAAACAACACCTTGATCCGTGAACTCCCAGCATCCCCGTAAAATACGTCCAGTCGGCACCCGAGAGACAAAAAATGTCAACGTAAAATACGTCCAGTTGGCGTTTAAGGGTTAATAACAAAAGTGACTTGCCATAATATATTGAATAAATTGCGGACAATAAAATACATATGATGAAAACTGTTCAATAATCCTTTTAAAATTATTTTCCTCGTTGTTATTTTCCATTTGTCATATTTTGCACTAGATCCAACTGCTCTCAAGTCAAGAGATGGTGTTTGGTTTGAGCATATGTGATGAACTCCGAACAGTACAGTGTGAAATTGCACTTTATCTGTAGTTCTGACTTGATCAGCTCTACACTGCACCGGTTCCTACACCCACCCCATCGTTGGCCCATCAGAGAGAACACTCGCTCCACTTGAGCGTTTGAAGGGGGAATGCTCAGTACAAATTTCGCTAGTTTGTTGTATTTTTTTTCTTATTTTTTAGATATTGAAAATACCGGACAAAGGGCGTCCCGGGGAGGGTCGATACGGGACACGGGACAAATTTCATAAATACGGGACAATCCCGTCAAATACGGGACGTCTGGTCACCCTGATCGTGCTGTTGGTGTACAAAGTGTTAGTTTAGCCCAAATAGCTTAGGACGGGATACAAACAATATCCTAGGCATAATTGAATAACCTAAAGCCATTTAAAAACAGTGGCCTTGGCTAACTAAACAAATTAGTCCATAGGATATTAGTCCAAATTGTATGGCAATTCAAATTAAAATTTGACATAGCTAGTGCAAAAAGACACATACTGTACAGCCATATACGGCTGTCAAAACTAACTTGAACCTCAAATGGCTTAAGTTAACATAGGTTTCTAATAGAATCTATTACAATTATCAAAACTGTTTGAGGAACTACAGAGATTTCTCCCATCAATAATTTGATAATGACTGGCATTTAATTACAATTTGCTTCATATCACTACAAGACTGCAATTATGTCGGACCCTCAGTTCATGTGTTCTGTATCAAATTGCTCGGATCATTTTGTGCCAGTGGGTATACCTCATACCAACTGCGGGCAAGTTTTAATGATGAAACTGCTCATTTTAAGCTGTTCCAGTGCTTCCTTGGGTTCAGTAGAACTGAGGGAAGGGAAAGTTATGTCGTTCTGGGAAAACTCTGGCAGCAGATGTGTACTAACCCTTTTTTTTCAGGCCAAGGTTTATGTTTGGGTCAAAACCCAGTAACCAGTTCCCTGTACCTCCCATGTGTTATGTTTGGGGAAAAAACTAGTAAAATCAGTCCCTTATACTAGTAGGTTAAACCCACCCGGGAAATCAGGGATTTTTACACAGGAGATATTCTTATTATGGAATGCGAAGGGACATTGCCACTGAAATGACCCTGTTGAATTCAGATGGATTCAGGTAGCCATGGGAGAAGCCTTATAAAAGGAATTCTATCCCCATTTACAGCTATCGATGCTGAAGAGGATTTTCCCCCAAAAAAGGATACTATAGTAGATTCACATCAACCGTGCATTTGATGTCTAGGCCCGTCTCTTACGACGCTCCTGATTAGCTGTTGATAAGCCAATCACAGGGCTGGAAACTCTCAGTCTCTCGAGAGAGTTCACATAAGCAGGATGTATGTTCCACCTCTCCTGAAAGACATATCCCTCAGGAGAGGTGGAACATAGATCCTACCCATGTGAACTCTAGAGAGAGACTGAAAGTTTCCTGCCCTATGATTGGCTTCTCAACAGCCGACGAGGAGCATCGTAAGGGACTGGCTTAGACATCAAATGCACGGTTGATGTGAATATACTATAATATCCCTCTGACTCTGACTGAAATTACTATATTTTCAGTGGGGTATTAAAATACTAGAGATAATGGCAGTATTTTTTCTCAGTCATCCCAGTATCAGAAAACTCTACCAGGTAATGGGCAACACTACAGCTCCCTTCTGAAGGGAAAAAGCCTCCTGTATTTATAGCTGCACAGCAATTTAGGACCCCTATGAGGAGAATTTTAGAGGCGGCAGCCCCAACAGAGTTTCATGTTAGGATCCACCTCTGTAGTATTGTAACCTCTATACCACCTTGCTGCAAATTGCCATCAAAAGTCTTCCAAAATGTTCCAGAACAATTGTTGCTGGTGTGGTTAAAAGTCTTATGAGAACCCTGTCGCAAGCCTCCTATGACTTGCTAAATTGGCGCATAAAAGTGCAAATGGAATCATTGGACGGCTCCAACTAGTCACTTCCCAATATAACTATTATTACATCATAGCCTTTTCTGTAATGACCTGTTGAGGAGTCTGTTGTGGTTAAAAACAGAAACATTGGACGGCTCCAGCTAGTCACTTCCCAATATAACTATTATTACATCCATAGCCTTTTCTGTAACAACCTGTTGAGGAGTCTGTTGTGGTTAAAAACTTAACGAGCAAGCCCACCAACAGAATTGTATGAGAGTTCTCTCCTTTGGGAAAAGGGGAATTTAGGAAATGAAAATCCAAAACTTCCCCTTACTCAACCCAAAAAGGCTTGCTGACGAAGGTAAATCTTTTCTCACCCAAAAAGGTTTATTCCTCAAAGAACAGGTAGTTGTTCAGATGGGATGATGCTTCACAAAAGGACAACACCAACAAAAAGAAAATTTTCTCACAATGTCCAAAGACTCTCTTATAGGAAGTGGAAAAGCAACAAATGGAATGCCTATCAAGGGCAGAGGTAGAGGAAGAGGTGGATACCGGTGGGGATGGTATGGTTGTGGGTCGACTTCAATGACACCACAGGCAATTGAAGTCCTCCCTATGGGGACAGCACTATTTTAAATGGGTTGGGATGGGAACAGTCACACCCATTCCCTCCTGTAAAGGGGTTCTTCCAAAAATCAGGCCCCTCTTTGAAATGTTATGTGCAGAGTCCCTATTAATGCCATTGAGAAACATGTATATTTGTCATCAAGCATGTCTTTCCAAGTGTCCCCGAAAAGAATTCCTCCATACGAAGAGCGATCCTAGACCTATCAACATTGGACAAGCACACTGTTTGCCATATTTTCCTATTAACTACCGTTGCATTCAGTTGTTCTAAAAGGAACTTAGATTTGGAAGATGCATACTGGCACAGGTTCAAAGCCATTCCCTGTGGGTTAAACATTGCCCTAGGGTTTGAGAAAGTAACGGTAGTTCTTCGAGAAATAAGAAATAACCCACCTAGATGACTGGTCGATCTGGAGACCCACAAGAATAGTGTGCTTGAAAAACCTAGGAGCATTGGTCAACAGTCAAAAGGTTTTGTGATAAATTGGGAAAATTACACCTCACACCCAGCAGACACTTTCAGTAGCTTGGACTATTTTGGGATACTTTTCATGGCTCGTCTCCCCATCATACTCAAAACAGATTGAGGCAAGTCCTCAAAATGTGCCCTGTACAGCCCAGACTAGTTTCTAAAATGCAAATAGAATGTATGATGGGCTTGTTGCAATTTGTAATCCAATACTTGGATTACAACAAATGAATATGAAGTCACATGCAACAAACAAGATGCGAGACTACCTCACCAAAAGACTGGAAAAGTTGGAGAGATACTTTGCCCTTGATCCTGGAAAGAATCTCTGGCAATACAGGTCACCCTGACTCCTCAGATTTGCCTTGTTGACAGGTTTGGAGGACGTTGGGAGGAGCTTCAAGTGGCAGGGATGTGTTCAGATACTCCAAGGAATTGTTGTATCAATGTCCTGGAGCTGATGGCTGTCTTTTTGTCTCAAAAACTCAACCTCCAGAAGAGACATTTAGTTGATTCTAGACAACATGACTGCAGTGTCCTACATTAAGAGGTTGGGATGATACTCACCTCTCAATATGGTGTTGTTAGCCATCCACTCTTTCAGAAAATAGCCAGCATGCTTCCACAAATGGAAGTGGACCTGTTCGCCACATATCAGAATCACAAACTGCCAGGCAATCAACAGCAAGAGATGCCTTTCTACAGGACTGAAACAAATGGAGGATAATATACCCTTTCCTCCATGGTTCCAGATTTTGAGGGTGTGTAGCAAATTCCTAACCTACTAAGGAACAGCTTACTTAACCCTTAAACGCCTATTGGACGTATTAAACGTCTATGAAAATTGTTGGGTGCTTAATTGACGTATTATACGTCGACGCAAAAAAGTTTTTTTTTTTAAATTTGCAGAAAAATAGTTATAGGGCTACTTGGTAAAAACTTTTGAATCATGCACCTTGAGGGATGCTGGGAGTTCACGGATCAAGCTGTTGTTTTGTTTACAAGCGTTACCCAGGCACGCATGCGTGAATTTCTTTCTTCTCACACTAAAAAAAATCAGCGACACATCTCAGAAATGATTTCGTCACTGACATAATTTTTGCACCATTTTATATTAGCCATTACATAGAGTTTTATGTATGAAAATGTGCACAATTTCATGTAGAATACAACAAAAAACAACCCATGGTTGTAGCTATTATCAGTTTAGAAATATTTTCATATAAATATCGATGTGCCAAAATTTCAACCTTTGGTCAACTTTGACTCGACCGAAATGGTAAAAAAACGCAATTGTAAGCTAAAACTCTTGCAATATAGTAATATTTAATCATTTACCTTCATTTTACAACAAATTGGAAGTCTCTAGCACAATATTTTGATTTATGGTGAATTCTTGAAAAAACTTTTTCCTACGTCCGCACGGTGACTGCCGAAAAAATCAGAAATTCTTTCATCCGATTGTCGTAATGTTTGTACCGTTTTATATTAGCCTTTACATAAAGTTTTATATATGAAAATATGCGTAATTTCATGTATAATACAACAAAAAACAACTCATGGTTGTAGCTTTTATCAGTTTTGAAATATTTTCATATAAATAACAATAAGTGCCAAAATTTCAACCTTCGGTCAACTTTGACTCGACCGATATGGTAAAAAAAACGCAATTATAAGCTAAAGCTCTTACATTCTAGTAATATTAAATCATTTACCTTTATTATGCAACAAATTGGAAGTCTCTAGCACAATATTTTGATTTATGGTGAATTTATGAAAAAAACTTTTTCCTTACGTCCGCGCGGTAACTCTTCCGGAAAAATCAGTCATTTTTTCGTCAGATTGTCGTAATGTTTGCACCGTTTTATATTAGCCGTTACATAAAGTTTTATATATGAAGATGTGTGCAATTCCATGTAGAATACAACCAAAAACAACCCATAGTTGTAACTTTTATCAGTTTTGAAATATTTTCATATAAATCACAATAAGTGCCAGATTTCAACCTTCAGTCAACTTTGACTCGACCGAAATGGTCAAAAGACGCAATTGTAAGTTAAATCTCTTACATTCTAGTAATATTCAAACAGTTACCTTCATTTTTATACATGCAACTTACCCGGCAGATATATACTTAGCAATAGACTCCGTCGTCCCGACAGAATTCAAAACTCGCGGCACACGCTACAGGTAGGTCAGGTGATCTACCATTCTCGCCGCTGGGTGGCGGAATCCCGACCATTCCCGTTTTCTGAGCCAGATTTTCTCTGTCGCTGAGGCCGGCAACAACTGTTGTTTGGTCTCTCCTGATTGGAATTCTGCTCATTTGCCGAGAATTGGTTGGACTCATTTGGTGAAGTACTCTTGTTTATTCTCGGGATTGGCATACGCTTAATTTGGACTGGATTAGGACTTGGATTTGGTTGTTTTTTCTATTAAGATGGCTGAAGTTAAAGTAACACCTAAGTTTAGGGTTTGTGCAAGGGAAGAATGCAGAACTAGGTTGTTTAAAGCAGAGGTAGATCCTCATACACTTTGTAGTAAATGTAGAGGTTCTGAATGTGCATTTGATAGAACTTGTGCTGAATGTGAAGGGCTTACGGAGCAAGGATGGAAGGATTTAGCTTCTTATATTAAGAAAAGAGAGAAGGATAGAGCTAGGAAAGCATCAGCTAGAAGCTCGAGTAGATCTTGTTCTTTTGAGCCTGAATTAGAAACTAACAAGCTAGATGATGTTTCTCCCATAACCTCAGCCCCTTCTCCCTGTGTTGAATCTAAGGATTCATTTTCAGAAATGGAAAAAATGAGATCCTCGATCAGGGAGCTTCAGGAGCAGCTTAAAGCTATGGAAACACAAGGTAAGAGTGTCAGTGAATACAGTGACCCCAGTGCAGTGGAGGGGGCGTCTGATCGGCTCCGCATTGCTCCTAGGCCTAGATCGCTTCCAACTCCCCAGGACCAGGGGAGGAGGAATGTCAAAAGCCGCAGGGAGGATGTGGAGCATCCCCAACGATCAGGCGTCCCTTCGGCAGATCCTGAAGTAACGACCCAGGCTGCCTTGGATAGCCGTAGAAAAGGCATCCTGGAAGAGTGTTTTTCTGCGTCGGACTCCTCCTCGTCCAGGCGTGGATGGAGCTCTGCTTTGAAGTCTCGTCCTCTGAAGAGATCGTGGGTAGCGCCGAAAGGAGACGCTTTTGATTCAAGCTCAGAGCGATTTCCAGAGGATTTTCCTTAGACTAGTAAGAAGGCGAGAAGACCGTCTCCAGCGCCTCAAGACCCGACTAAGCTTTTCCTGCTTAATCTACAGGAACAAATATCCTCCTTGGTAGGCGCTCTACATAAGGATTCGTCTCGAAGGAAAGACTCCTCCCTTCCAGTGAAGAGATCGAAGTTTTCTTCTCCTGGTAGGAGAGAAGTTTCTCACTCTAGCAGGCGCTCGTCACCGGAGAGACACTTTCGTTCTCCCTTTAAGCGATCCTCTCCTATCTATAGGAAGAAAGTTCCCAGCGGTAGCCGCTCGCAGAGCAAACGATCAGCTACGTCTCTTAGGAGAAGTCAGGAGTCGGACTCCTCTTCTGAGGATCAGGATAGGCGTCAAGAGCCTAAGAAGCAGGAGATTTTTAGACACATAGAGTTGACAGAGCCTAGTAGGCGCCAAGAATATAACAGGTGTATAGAGCCTAACAGACGCCAGGAGTCTTGTGAGAGGCGTCAAGAGCCTACCAGGAGTCACGACAAGCGCCAGGAGTCAAGCAGGCGCCAGGAATCAAGCAGGCTTCAGGAGTCGAGCAGGCGTCAGGAGTTGGGTAGGCGCCAGGAGTCTAGCAGACGCCAGGAGTCGAGCAGGCGTCAGGAGTCGAGTAGGCGCCAGGCTCCTTGTACGAGCTTAGGTCAGAGTAAGACCCCTTCGCACTTTATGAGTTCTTCGGAGAGTAGGAGCCCTTCACCTGGTAGGAAACAGGTTCCTGAGAGGAGATCTCGTGCGTTTACGAACTCTATTGCGCCTTGTAGTAGCAAGGATTTGTCACACGGGCGACGTTCTTCTTCTTTTGACAGAAGTCCCTCGACTACTAAGAACGCTCTTCTCTGAAAGGATCTCCTACAGCCGGAGACTTAGAAGAAGTCTCGGATGAAGAATTACCAGTGGATGTAGTAGTCTCTGATTATAAGAGATTGTCCTTGTTGTTGTTGCAGGAGTTCGGGGATAAGCATCAACCAGCGGATCCGCCCTCTCCAGGATCTTTGTTATCAAGCACGAAGTCTCCAAAAGCATCCTCATTTGTAAAAATGCGTCCAGCCCTTAGTATGAAAAAAGCATTCAAAGGCTTTGGAGAATGGCTTAAGAATAAAAGAGAGGCGGGCAAGACTGTTTTTTCATGCCCTCCTTCAAAGTTGACGGGTAAACCTGGAAGATGGTACGATACCCAGGAACCTATGGGCTTAGGACTGCCTTCATCGGCAGACGCAGATTACGCTTCCTTAGTAGATTCTTCAAGGAGGCGCGCTCTACTATCAGCAAAAGCTACTTGGGGGATGTGTGAACTGGACCATCTACTAAAGGGACTCTTTAGGACACTCGAAGTATTCAATTTTATGGACTGGGCTTTGGGAGCCCTTGCGAAGAGAGCCCAAGATCCCGAATTTGTCACTATGGACGAATTATCGAGTGTATTATCTTGTCTGGACAGAGCGGTGATGGACGGTTCGGTGGAAGTGGCTGCTCTTTTTGGATCGGGAGTTTTGAAAAAGAGAGCAGTGTACGGTTCTTTCCTGTCCAAGTCAGTATCTCCTCTACAGAGGTCGGCCTTGCTATATTCGCCACTTTCTAACCACCTTTTCCCACAGGACACGGTGAGGGATGTAGCAAAATCATTAGCTGGAAAAGCCACACAGGATCTACTGACACAGTCAGCAAAGAGGTTCAAGCCTGCTGTTCCTTTTCAAAAGAAGGATAAAGCACCTCTTCAGCAGCCCTTTCGAGGAGCCTCTTCCTCCTCAAGAACCCCTTTTAGAGGTAGAAGACCGGATACCAGAGGAAGACCTTCCAGGAGACCCGCAGGGAAGGCAAAATGAAGAAGAAGTCCTCCAGATAGCGGTAGGCGCCAGACTGTCGAACTTTGCCAGAGTCTGGGCGAAGAGAGGGGCGGACAGCTGGACCCTCTCTATCCTCGAGAGAGGATACCTCATCCCCTTCAGGGAATATCCTCCCTTAACAAGAACTCCAAGGGAGTTAACAGCGAGATACAAAGATCCTGTCAAGAGTCAAGCTCTCCTGCAAGCAGTAGAACTTATGTTGCAGAAAAGGGCAATAGAACCGGTTCAAGATCTCCATTCACCAGGTTTCTACAACCGTCTATTCCTGGTACCAAAAGCCTCGGGCGGGTGGAGGCCGGTTTTGGACGTAAGTGCGCTGAACGTCTTTGTGATAAAGAAGTAGTTCTCGATGGAGACCTCTTCCTCTGTACTTTCTGCTCTTCGTCCAAGGGACTGGATGGTATCCTTGGACCTTCAAGATGCATATTTCCATGTGCCAATTCATCCGGCATCAAGGAAATACCTAAGATTCATGTCACAGGGAAGAGTGTTTCAATTTCGAGCGCTTTGCTTCGGACTATCGACGGCCCCGCAAGTCTTCACGGGTATCCTAAGGAATGTGGCGCATTGGCTACATTTAGAAGGGATCAGAATCTCGATGTATTTGGATGACTGGCTAATATGAGCAAAGTCGAAGGAACAGTGTCTGGAGGACCTTTCGGTAACATTAAAGATGACGCAGTCATTGGGACTCCTAGTCAACCTCGAGAAGTCCCAGCTGGATCCCCAGCAGAGCATAGTTTATCTGGGGATTCGGATGGATTCTCGGGGTTTTCTAGCGTCTCCATCAACAGAGAGAATAGAGCGCTGCCTTACAAAGGTGTCAGTATTTCTAGGGAAAGAGCATTGCTCCGCGAGGGAGTGGATGAGTTTGCTGGGAACCATTTCCTCGTTGGAGCAGTTCGTTTCCTTAGGGAGACTGCACCTAAGACCCCTTCAGTATTATCTGAAGGAGAACTGGGATCAAAGTTCCCAGGACCTCGAAGAATCATTCAGGATAACAGACAAGGTCAAACAAGATCTTCGGTGGTGGTTAGACCCGAAGAAACTCGGTCAAGGAATATCCTTGCACATAAAGAGCCCTCTCCGAGCGTTGTTTGCAGACGCATCGGACGTGGGGTGGGGAGCAACGTTGGATTCGCAAGAAGTGTCGGGAACCTGGGAAGGAGCTCAGGTGTCCTGGCACATAAACAAAAAGGAACTGAAAGCCATTCACCTAGCTCTCTTGCACTTTCAAGAACAGATCTCAGGATCGATCATTCAAGTCAATTCCGACAACACGACAGCCCTAGCATATATCAGGAAGCAAGGGGGAACTCATTCATTCTCCCTTTACGAGACAGCGAGGGAGTTGTTGCTTTGGGCGCAAGAGAAACAGATCTCTCTTCTAACGAGATTTATTCAGGGAGAGAGAAATGTTCGAGCGGATCTGCTAAGCAGAAGAAACCAAGTGCTCCCCACCGAATGGACTCTCAACCCTCAAGTGTGCGATCAGTTATGGGGGTTATGGGGAAGGCCGAACGTAGACTTGTTCGCAACCAACTGGAACAAGAGGTTGGAGAATTATTGCTCCCCCATCGCAGATCCAAGAGCAATAGCGATAGACGGCCTCCTCGTGGATTGGAAGGGAATATACGGGTACGCTTTTCCCCCCTTCAAACTGGTAGGGGAAGTAATAAGAAAGTTTGCCTCCTCAGAGGGAACGAAATTGACTTTGATCGCCCCCTTTTGGCCAGCCCTAGATTGGGTGACAGAGTTGCTGGAGTGGATAGTGGATCTTCCCAGATCGCTCCCACTAAGGAGCGATCTTCTCAAACAACCCCACTTCGACAGGTATCACAAAAACCTCCCCACTCTAAGTCTGACTGCCTTCAGACTATCGAAGGACTCGTTAGAGCGAGGGGGTTTTCTCGCGAAGCTTCAAAAGCAATCGCAAGAGCCAGGAGACCATCCACATTACGGGTGTACCAGTCGAAGTGGGAGGTGTTTAGAAGATGGTGCAGGACGCATGAGCTATCCTCTTCCAGTACCTCTATAACCGATGTTGCAAATTTTCTTCTTTACCTTAGAAGAAAGTGTGGCCTAGCTGTATCTACGATCAAGGGGTATAGAAGTATGCTGGCCTCGGTTTTTAGGCATAGGGGTCTGGATGTGTCGGACAATAAGGATCTACATGACCTTATTAGGTCTTTCGAGACCTCAAAAAGTCAGAATAATAAAAATCCCAGTTGGAACTTGGATATAGTGCTTCATTATCTGATGTCTGAAAGATTCGTACCTTCCAATAATTCTTCTTTTAGAGATTTGACAAGGAAGTCTCTATTCCTGTTCGCCTTAGCCACGGCAAAAAGGGAAAAAAGGGTGAGTGAACTTCAAGCGTTAGAGGGCAGAGTGGGTTTTAAGAAGGAGGCTGCAATTTGCTCTTTTAAGCCTCTCTTCTTAGCCAAGAACGAAAACCCATCAAAACCGTGGCCTAGAAGCTTCGAAGTGAAGGCACTCTCTTCTCTTACGGGGGAAGAACAGGAGAAGACCCTTTGTCCAGTAAGAGCGCTAAAATTTTATTTACAAAGAAAGTCTCTTTTGGGAGGTACACAGGAAAGTCTTTGGTGTTCGGTCAAGGATCCTACAAGGCCAATATCAAAAAACGCCCTTACGTTTTTCATTAAAGACATTATTAAGGAAGCGCATCTTAAATGTGGTGAAGAACAATTGAAACTCCTCAGGGTAAAAGCACACGAAGTGAGGGCCATAGCAACCTCAATGGCTTTTCATAAAACGTGGTCCCTTCAAAATCTAATTGAATCCACGTATTGGAAGTGTAACTCAGTGTTCCGCCCTCTCATTATCTAAGGGATGTGAGAGTTACTTATGAGAAGTGCTTTTCACTGGGAGCGTATGTGTCCGCGGATTTAGTGCTGGGAGGAGGAGCTGAGGTTAATCCTAATTAGTTTAGGTTATGTAATTTTAACATTATGGTGTTTGGTTTTTATGGTCGACTGAAAGAGGGTATAGGAATAACCCCTTTCAGTTCTTAGATTTAACATGGTTAGGAAGGTCAGGTGGTCGGGATTAACTTTTGGTCTCCTCGTTGTGCATTATGTAAAGCCTAAAGCTCTGTCATGTAAGAGGGCTAGCCCCCATTGATAAGATACAGGTCAGGCTCTGCCATGTAAGCGGGTAAGCCCCATTGGTACGATCCATGCAGGTTCTGTCGCGTAAGCGGGCTAGCCCCCATTGACATGATCCAGAAGGGCTGTTCGGTCATAGGTTGTTTACCTTACTGAAGCTCTTGAGGCATGCAGACTAAATGACAGTAATCATGAAGTCTTCGGCCCAAACAGGTAAGAACCAAGGATTGATATCCTACAACAATTGTTGTTTCCCGTTATTAAATTTTTTTTTTTTTTATATACTATATATATATATAGCTGTCTCTCACCCTCCACCAAGGGTGTCAATCAGCTAAGTATATATCTGCCGGGTAAGTTGCATGTATAAAAATGATATTGTTAAGATACAATGAAGTTTTATACATACTTACCTGGCAGATATATATGATTAAGGGCCCACCCAGCCTCCCCTCAGGAGACAGGTGTAAGAGAAAATCTGGCTCAGAAAACGGGAATGGTCGGGATTCCGCCACCCAGCGGCGGGAATGGTAGATCACCTGACCTACCTGTAGCGTGTGCCGCGAGTTTTGAATTCTGTCGGGACGACGGAGTCTATAGCTAAGTATATATCTGCCAGGTAAGTATGTATAAAACTTCATTGTATCTTAACAATATCATTTTGCAACAAGTTGGAAGTCTCTAGCACAATATTTCGATTTATGGTGAATTTTGAAAAAAAAACTTTTTCCTTACGTCCGCATGGTAACTGCCGAAAAAATCAGAAATTCTTTCGTCCGATTGTTGTGATGTTTGCACCGTTTTATATTAGCCGTTACATAGAGTTTTATGTATGAAAATGTATGCAATTTCATGTAGAATACAACAAAAAACAAGCCATGGTTGTAGCTTTTATCAGTTTTGAAATATTTTCATATAAATCACAATAAGTGCCAAAATTTCAACCTTCATTCAACTTTGACTCGATCAAAATGGTAAAAAAAACGCAATTGTAAGCTAAAACTCTTATATTCTAGTAATATTCAATCATTTACCTTCATTTTACAACAAATTGGAAGTCTCTAGCACAATATTTTGATTTATGGTGAATTTATGAAAAAAACTTTTTCCTTCCGCGCGGTAACTGCCGAAAAATCAAATTCTTTCGTCCGATTGTCGTAATGTTTATACCCTTTTATATTAGCCTTTACATAAAGTTTTATATACAAAAATGTGTGCAATTTCATGTAGAATAGTTGCAGCTTTTATCAGTTTTGAAATATTTTCATATAAATCATGATAAATAGAAAAAATTCGACCTTCGGTCAACTTTAACTGGACCGAAATGGTCGAAAACTGCAATTGTAAGCTACAACACTTACAGTCTAGTAATATTTAATCAATTACCTTCATTTTGCAACAAACTGGAAGTCTAGCACAATATTTCGATTTATGGTGAATTTTTTAAAACAACTTTTTTTTTTTTTTTTTTTATGTCCATGCATTATAAATTCATGCATCATATTGTGATAATATTTTATCTGTGTTGCTTTGATAGTTTTGCAATTTGTTATATACCAACTTCATCGCAATTTAGTATACAATACAACGAAAAAATAATTAACTCGTTAGCTTTAACCGTTTTGCTCACAGCGCGATTTGTATACAATTATATATGCAATTTTTTTTCCTGCAGTTATATATTCCAATATTTATATATGATGATGATGATATTTTTTTTCATTTCTGATGGTTGCATGCTAAACTTCAGGCAATTCCAAATAAAGGAGCCAAAAATGATCTCTTAATCTTAGAAACTAAGCGTGCTGTGACTTTTTGACAAAAAACTTTTTTTCTGCTTCAGCGCTCACTCCCGAACGCCGCCAGCATATGGGAGACACTTTCGCAAATACCAGCTCGTCATTTAAGGGTTAATAGCCCCAAACGGGCCAAACAGGCATTGGTGCCTATTACTTTAATAATGGGTGAAGAGATAAATTTAAAAACTGTCCATTATTTTATCCCATCTAGCACGAGGGAAGTAGTTTTAAGGATCCTCCTTTCTAAGCCAAGGCCTTCACGAGTGGATTTACTTAAATATTATCTATATAGTGAAAATTATTTGCCCAACATTGTAGGTACCTAGTGCAAAAATTACATGCTTCATATATCTGGCAATACCCGTACCATATACAGAGGATGTATATTTACATTACAGTAATACCCCGAAATTACACGATTCAAATTGCGCAAATTCACAATAGCGCAAACATTTAATTCGAACTAATTAGCGAACTTTTGCGAATTTTCCAGAAACACTGCAAAACCCTGCAAAAGTGTTTAAGTTTAATTTATTATGTAAATTTTTAAGTTTTAAAGCTTTTGTGTATAACACCTATTAAAAATTTATTTTTATTTTTGTATATGCATAAATATGATACAAAGGTAACTAAAGCACCTACAGTTAGTGCATATATGTACTTTTACAAGATGCAATACCCATTCACAAAGTTACTGCACTTTTCAAAGAGGATTTCCCTTCAGAAACTGTTAAATTTCTGAAGTACGTACGTACTAGTATACTACAATTAGTATTAGTTTTCGTGCTTTTAAGCGTAAAATCAGTATGGAGAATGTGTATGACATTTATATTTTTGAAAATATATACAAAGGCAGTAATAATTCACAGTGTTTGTTACCATATAAGACCTTCATGATCAACTAGTAAAACATATCAGAGACATAACAGAGTTGTTGTTCTCTGAAAATTACTATCTTAACCTCGGAGAAAAGTGCTGGTACAATCTTTATGTACTATGTTACGTAATTACAACACATACAGTTAATGTACTTCCAGAAGATGTGATCCTATTCGCACTTTTTAAAGATGATACCCCTTCAGAGTTTTAACTTGTATGACACGTATTTCTCTCTCTCTCTCTCTCTCTCTCTCTCTCTCTCTCTCTCTCTCTCTCTCTCTCTCTCTCTCTCTCTCTCTCTCTCTCTCTCTCTCTCAGTTAGCCCTCACACTAGTACATGACTTTTTAAATTGATTGAATTTTACTTTCACCCTCAGCAAACATTGCATATGTACATACATGATTTCTTTATTTCATTGAAATGTGTACCTTCATTATAACAGACTTATGAAGTTCACTCAGTGAAGCAAAGAAAACTCCTTTTACTCTGAGGGGGAAAGAAAATGGCATCCCATGAATTAGGGGTAACGTTAGAATGTGTATGAAAATGAATACGTATGTACTAATAGTTACTGTAACTATTTTTATGCCAACCAGTTATTTCTTTTTTAAGGGTAATGTAGTAAACTAACTTTAAAATTAAATTACAGTAGCTTTAATTTCATTTAAAATTAGCTTAATATTTAGGGAGCATGATTAGGGTCATATATAGTGTTCAAACTCTAGAAGCAAGCATTTATTAGCATTTTTAGAGACCATGCCAAACTTAAGCGAAACTTCCCTTTACGCGAGGGGGTCTGAAACCTAACCTTGCATAAATTTGGGGTATTACTGTATATCCATACCGAGAGCCTAGTAAAAAATTCTAGGGAAACAAATTTTAAGAGTTCTTATCCCTTTTGAAGACAAAAGCCTTGTAGTTACAGCAATCATGGAATACAAGGCACCATTAACAGAATCATTTGATTTATGATTTCATGATTTGACCCTAGCATAGGAGTTGTCACTTCTCTTCCGCAGTCCTTTGCACTGCAAAGATCCGCTCTAAAAGGGTTCTAGTGACTTGGTTCCTGAACAAGGTGCTTAGACTTCGATCAGCCCTGCAATTCAGTGGACCTGATATGAACTACGTACAGGTCTTCCTCTTAGAGGGGGACAACACTACTTATAAGCTACAGTATGCAATATTCTTGATTGTATTAGCATAAGGAGCTACTATTAGCAAACTGGGCTCTCATAGACAGGGACAATACATCAAGCAAAGAGCTGACAATCAACGACATGCCATTCCTGGCCAAGATTGGGACTCCTTTAAGAAGGAAATCTCCTATTCGAAATAAACTAGAATTAGCAGACATAACATTATGCCCAGTTCATGCACTAGAGGTCATGGCAGACACCCCAAAAGGTCCGTTTTTTCCTACACACTAGCAACAATTGCCACAAGCTCCAACAAATTCCACTATGTACATTGTGTATCGGTAGGTGGCATGGATATTCTTGACCCATAAGCGCTACAGCAGCAAACTATGGGTCTTCCCAACAGGTGAGTATGCTAATTATCGCTGGGGAGGGTTTGACAATACTGCAACCATACCCAGCATGCTTAGGTAAGTCACCACAGAACTTCACCCTGAAAAACATAAGTTCGCACTTAGTTTCTTGTTCTTTGTTGGCTAACCTAAAGTTGTTTGGAATAAAGAATGGGACCTTGAAACTAGTGGCTTGACCCTGGACCAAAAATGTTTTTGGGTTGTTATGATTTGAGTCCAAGAGCTTTTCGTCACCAGTCAATTTCTTTGTAAAGTTCCTTGAGGATGAGACAGCAACTACTCTTATCAAAAAACAGGTTTTGACATAGGAAAAACCTATTTTTGGTAGTCTCTGTTGAGTCCTCTAAACCCTTCCACTACCCAGACGAAAACTCGGGATTTGGGTCTGGCATCATCGTACATTGACCAACAAAAAGGAATGGCGTCATGGTCGGATTTTGGTCATATGTAAACAATATGTGCATATCCACTTCTTCTTCTGTGGTTTTTACATAGTAGGAAAACTGGGTATGTATTAGAGTTCGCTGAGGATAATAGAAAGGGCCCTATTACCCTAAGTCCATTCATACTATATCACATGTTATAGTGTTTATCATTATGACACATACCCAGCCATAAGACCAGTTAGGAGAATTCTTTGACATTAGCCCTTAAACGCTGAAGCGGTATTTTAAAAATCGTCTCCCGTATGCCGGCGACGTTCGCGAGTGAGCGCCGAAACGGATTTTTTTTTTTTTTTTTTTTTTTTCTTTTTCAAAAAATCACAGCACGCTTAGTTTTCAAGATTAAGAGTTCATTTTTGGCTCCTTTTTTTGTCATTGCCCGAAGTTAAGTATGCAACCATCAGAAATGAAAAAAATATATTATAATATATAAATATTGGGATATATGACAGGGCGAAAAAAAAAAATTTCATATATAATTGTATACAAATCGCGCTGTGAGCAAAATGGTTAAAGCTAATGAGTTAATATTTTTTTTGTTGTATTGTACACTAAACTGCAATCATTTTGGTATATAACACATTGTAAAAACGATCAAGGCAACATAGAGAAAATATTATCACAAAATAATGCATGAATTTGTAAGCGTGGACATAAAAAAAAAGCCGTTTTCAAAAATTCACCATAAATCGAAATATTGTGCTAGAGACTTCCCGTTTATTGCAAAATGAAGGTAATTGATTGAATAAGTGTTGTAGCTTACAATTGCAGTTTTCGACCATTTCGGTTGAGTTAAAGTTGACAGAAGGACGAATTTTTTCTATTTATCGTTATTTATATGATAATATTTCAAAACTGATAAAAGCTACAACCATAGGTTGTTATTTGTTGTATTCTACATGAATTTGTGCACATTTTCATATATAAAACTTTATGTAACGGCTAATTTAAAATTGTCCAAACATTACGACAATCGGACAAAAAAATATATGAATTTTTCGGAAGAGTTACCGTGCGGACGTAAGGAAAAAGTTTATCTCATAAATTCACCATAAATCGAAATATTGTGTTAGAGACTTCCAATTTGTTGCAAAATAAAGGTAAATATATGCATATTACTAGAATGTAATAATTTTAGCTTACAATTGCGTTTTTTGACCATTTCAGTCGAGTCAAAGTTGACCAAAGGTTGAAAATTTGGCACTTATTGTTATTTATATGAAAATATTTCAAAACTGATAAAAGCTACAACCATGGATTGCTTTTGTTGTATTCTACATGAAATTGTGCACATTTTCATTTGTAAAACTTTATGTAACGGCTAATTTAAAATGGTACAAACATTACGACAATCGGATGAAAAAATTTCTGATTTTTTTTTGGAAGAGTTACCGGGCGGATGTAAGGAAAAGGTTTTTTCATAAATTCACCATAAATCGAAATATTGTGCTAGAGACTTCCAATTTGTTGCAAAATGACGGTAAATGATTTAATATTACTAGAATATAAGAGTTTTAGCTTACAATTGCATTTTTTGACCATTTCGGTCGAGTCAAAGTTGACCGAAGGTTGAAATTTTGGCACTTCTCGCTATTTATATGAAAATATTTCAAAACTGATGAAAGCTACAACCATGAGTTGTTTTTAGTTATATTCTACATGAAATTGCACACATTTTCATATATAATACTCCATGTAACGGCTAATATGAAATGGTGCAAAAATTATGTCAAAGTGATGAAATAATTTCTGAGATGTGTCGCTGATGCTTTTTAATGCAAGGAGAAAGAAATTCGCGCTTGCGCGCTTGGGTAACGATTGTAAACAAAACAACGCCTTAATCTGTGAGCTCCCAGCATCCCCCAAGGGGTGTGATTCAAAAGTTTTTGCCTAGTAGGCCTATAACTATTTTTCCGTGAATTTTTTAAAAAACTTTTTTATATCGACGTATATATGTCCAATCGGCACCCAACAGACAATTTATATCAACGTTTAATACGTCCAATTGGCGTTAAAGGGTTAGTCTGGTCACCATGGAGCTCTGGATATACCATGGAAAGGGTACTCCTTGAGGACTCAACAGCAACTACCAGAAATAGGTTTTTCCTTTGTCAAAACCTGTTATTTTACTCAATTTGTGAAGGTGGTACTATGCGTTTTTTAAAATGTTCCATTGGCGTTCCATAAGTGCACTACTTCCACATTTAATATATGAGATAAATCATTAAGTTTTCCACACTTGAAATAACATTTTGACTATAGCGTATTCGTACATTAGAAATTGTCTCATTTGCTATGCCCCAACCTGACCCAGCTGTAATTTTTTTTTCAAACCTTAAAAATTAAAAATGCATTTTGACATAAAACAATTTTTTTTTTTCCAATAGATGAATGAGTTGTGTATACTCAGTGGTGTAAACCAATGTATATTGTACCTGATTAGTAGCCTATGTGTAATATATCAGGTGAAATTGAGGAGAAAGTTACATAAGAAACTCTGAAAATGCACAATTTTGCACATTTGCCGAAAGCGACTAGTGTTTCAGAGTTTCTTATGTAACCATCTTCTGAATTTCACCAGACATATAAATACATTGCCTACTAATTGGGTACAATATACATTGGTATACACCATTGCATATACAGTTGATTCATCTGCAAAGAAAAAAGTTGTTTTTCATCAGAATGCATTTTTTATTTTTAACCCTTAATGGACGGATAGCTGCTTAAGAGTAGTAATAACAGGTTTGGGGTGGTGGACGGATTGATGCTGTAGAGGAGCTATATTAAGTGCCATTGATTTGGAAAGAGTCGGGCATGAAAGAGATGCCAATACTTCTATAGCCCATAAATTCACTAATGGCAACTTTTACACTGGCTCAAATCACGAATCCGACATCATTTTTAAATTCGCTCATAAATATACCAAGAGGTTGCAGTTGGTTTTTGTTCTTGTCTTTTACAACAGCATGTCAGTTGTAAATGTAATTTTGCAAATAAATATTAGAAAAACATGTACAGATAAAAAATAAGTTACTGAATCTTCGTTCTCGCTAATTTACAAAATGCATTTTTTAGATAACGCAAAAATGTGAAAAAATCACTATTTCAGGGGTTTTGCCCCCTAAAAATTTTACTAGGGGCCCTTTATTTTTTATTTTAGTTTTTTCTGGGGGTAATACTAGGGACCTTAAGAACACATTGGTGAAGGAATTATTAATTTAAAATTTTTTCCCAGTTCGACTCTTAGATTCCCTTCCTATATGGAGTTTAGATTCCTTTCCTATATGGAGTTTAGATTCCCTTCCTATATGGGGTTTAATTGGGAACCCATTTTGAACCATACCACCTTCACAAATTGAGTAGGATATATATTATTATACATCATTTTAAGGAAAATTCTTATATTTTGATAGTGCAATGAAAGATTTTTCAGAAAACACCTATTAAAAGAGTTAAATGACAAAATTCAGAAAAAGATGCATTTTCAGTGTTTAACATCAACCTTTGTTGAATCATAGGTACTATGTATACTAACAAAGCAAAGTATTCATCATTATATATAATTAGAAACTTAATTTTATCTACTTTAATTTTGTATATACTACTAGTGTTCTTGATAAAATAAATAGTTTAGGATTATAACAAAAGAATGTACAAAATCGTGATTGGGGTGGCATCTCTGGGCCCCAAATAATTTTGCTAGGGGCCATGGACGTGGTTTTTTTTTTCTCTCTCTTTTTCTTTATATACTATGGACCTATCAGAGCACATTGGTGAAGGAATTATTTAATGGCTAATAGAAACTGCAACCCAGCTCCACTCACCTTCCAAAACAACCCCTTCTCTGTGCCTTCCATTACACAATCTTATTGCCCCTCCTCTCCAGTGGCAGAAATCCATCAGACCACCCCTCCCCCCAACCATGGAAACTTCTTGAGCATCCCCCCATCGCCCAAAACCCTATCCCAGTCAGTCTGAATGTAGGCAGTGTTACCAACATTTTGTTTAGGCCGCTCAGCATTACCAGCCATTGGAGGGCAGTTTCTTAAAAATTTTATGTATATATATTAATGTTTATATAAAACTCCTTTAAAGTTATTTATTTTTTCAGTTTCCTATTCACTTTTATTACGGCATCAATAACCTAGATGTTATGATGCCAGTTTTAGTAGCCATAAATCAATCATTTGAGACAGAATGGTGCTTGGTCCCTCCAGAAACTGCCAAAGGAGACAGACATCCTCCCTGCTAGTAAGGCAACATGAACCTTCGAGACAAACTTTCTTTGTTTCAATGGAAATTGGGGTATTGTACAAAGTACTTCCATCAGCCTGTAGAATCGGTACCCCTTTTCGGCAGCACCATCTTTTTTGCCCCTTCACGTTTATAACAATTTTGTAGAGGCAGAATTTAATGATTTTTAAATTCCTCGGGAGCATGAGAAAATAGTAGAAATAAAGCCACTTATTTCTACTGTTCTAGGATCTGGCAACTCCATAAAGTAATGGACAATACTTGTCCCTCCTTTTGAATAGGAAAAGTTCCTAATCAATATGGCTACCCAGGAGTTTAGTGCTCCTGTGGGCTAAATCACAGACGAGACAGCACTTCTGAGTTTCATGGAAGATTTTACAGGCAGTCCCTGGTTATCGGTTGGGTGGTGAGAGGCAAAAACCGCCATTAACCGAAACTCAGCGATTTATGGCACCACAACTCTATTATCAGCACCTTATGGCGCCAATAACCGAAAGTCAGCTGTTATGGCACCGTAAATTGCTGATTGTATGGAGCTAGAGAAGCGCCAGAAAATCGAATCACCTTTAACCATGTCCGCCGATAACTAGGTACTGCCTTTACTTGTTGTCTGTCCTAACCTTGTCTACTAATCTGGAAGTGACTACAAGAGATCTTTTAGTCTTGTAGGATTATTTTGAGTTACTGTTGCAAAGACTTTTTTGCAAACCTTTTGGGGCTGCTCTGCAATTTCATGGAGAGCACCTCAGGGCCCATAAAGAATGTACTGCAATTTCCTGATGACTACTCTGCTAAAATACACTCTTTCATTATGTATAGGACTTCAACTATCTTTTTCAATCAGGAAGACATAACATCCTCACCACCATTCCCCTCCACCCTTTAATAGTGCTTCAGATGGAGAAGGATGGGTACAGATGTAAGGTCATGTCCTTTGGGTTTAGCCATTGCTCAGAGAATCTTCATTGTAATTAGCAGTAATTGTTGTCCAGAAACACAGAAAAGGAATTCAACAGGTAACCTACTAAGATGATTGGCTTATCATGGAGCCACCATGGAAGAGTACCTTGAAACCTAAGAGTATTTAGTTATCAATGGGCTCAAATCAAAATAGACATATACTGTGGCTGAGACTTTATTGGGATGCCCTTGACAGTGCATTGTCTTCCTACCCAGACTCAAACTGGAATAAGGAAGGACTGGCAAAGGTTCCTTACTGACTCCAAGTTTTTATACATTCAACTTCCCTGCCAGATATATACTTAGCTATAGACTCCGTCGTCTCCGACAGAATTTCAAATTTCGCGGCACACGCTACCGGTAGGTCAGGTGATCTACCGCCCTGCCCTGGGTGGCAGGACTAGGAACCATTCCCGTTTTCTAATCAGAATTCTTCTGTCGCCCGGGCCATCAACATTGTTGTTGGTTCCTCTCGATTGGTTTTTCTTTTTTCACTGGCAATTGATCTTCTTGACCGACTTTTGGTGACGTATCTGGATTGTTGGATTGGCATACGCTTTTGTGGACTGTTTTGTGGACTTGATTTTGGATTTTTCTTTAAAAATGTCTGACTCTGGAATGGTTGTGAGACGTTGTGTGAATGTAGGCTGTAAGGTGAGGTTGCCGAAAGCTTCGGTAGACCCTCACACTGTATGCAAGGGTTGCAGGGAGTATGAATGTTCTTTTACTAATACTTGCAAGGAATGTGAGAATTTGAGTGAGAACGAATGGAAGAATCTAACTAATTATTTGAAAAAGTTAGAGAGAGAAAGAGTGAAGAAGGCTTCTTATAGAAGTTTAAGTAGTTCGAGATCTGAACTAATTCCTAGCTTGGGATCTTCCCCAAGGGTAAGTATTGCTACTTCTCCTTCCATTGCAGCCCCTTCTCCTATTGCAGAACCTGTAGATTCAGCGAAAGAACTTGCGGATCTAAAAGCAGCCTTCAAGTTGATGGAAAACAAAATGGCTGCCATTCAAGGTAAGGCTAGTGTATTTTTGTGATTTTCAGGGACAGTGATATGAGTGTCCCCAGTGTAGTGGAGGGGGCATCTGGTCGGCTCCGCAACGCTCCTAGGTCTAGACCTCTTCCAAGCTCACATGCCCAGAGGAGAAGGAATGTCGAAAACCGAAAGAGGTTGTGGAGAATCCCCACCGATCAGGTGTCCCTTCGGCGGTTTCTGTGACACCCCAGACTGCCAAGGATCGCTATTGCTAAAGCGTCCTGCGTGAGTGTTTTTCGTCGTCGGGATCTTCATCTCCGAGACGTGATTGGAGGGATTCAGATCGCTCTCGACCACTCAAGAGGAGTTGGAAGGCTCCGACGATTGACTCGAGCCCAGAAAACTTCTCTGAGGAGTCTCCTTCGGGAGTTAAGAAGGCAAGAAGAGCCATTCTTTCAACCAGAGTGAGAGAAGTCAGGAGGTGGAGGCTATGGACTCCTCCCCTCCTCCTTCCCCTCCTCCCGAAGAGGATGAAGAGGAGGCTACGAAGAGGTTCATGATGGCTATGCAAGAACAGATTTCGTCTTTTGTAGGATTCCTTTCAAAGGAGCCTCCTAGAAGGAAAGACTCTTCCTTCCGATCAAAAGATCCTCCAGACGTATGGAGGTATCGGCCGCCAGGATCGATGCTCCTACTCGAGGTGAGGCTTCCTGTACGAACGTGGATGAACCGATCAGACGTATGGCACCGGCCAGGAGTGAGAGTCACCCAGGAGGCAGGAGCCAAGAGCAGGAGTGAGGAGTCACCCAGGAGGCAGGAGCCAAGAGCCAGAGTGTGGAGTCATCCAGGCAGGAGGCAGGAGCAGAGGCAATAGAGCCAGGAGGCAAGAGGCAGAGCAGGAGTCAGAGTCAGGAGTCAGGAGTCAGGCAGGAGTCAGCGTCAGGAGTCAGGACAGGTCAGGAGGACAGGAGTCAGGAGTCAAGAGGCAGGAGTCAGGAGGCAGGAGCAGGAGTCAGGAGGTCAGGAGGCAGGAGTCGGCAGTCAGGAGGCAGGAGGTCAGGAGGCAAGAGTCAAGAGCCTCAGGAGGCAGGAGTCAGGAGGCAAAGAGTCAAGGAGCCAGGAGGCAGAGTCGGAGACTCTTTCCTGGAATTTATGACTCTTCTCCAAATAGAAGCTCCTCTCCTTCAGATCGTAGGAGGTCTGGGAAGGACTCTCCCTCCAAACGAGAGCTTTCTCCTTCGTCTGATCGAGGTTTGGACGATTTGTCTGATGACGAATGTCCGGCAAATGAAAGACTCTCGAGTTATAAGGTCTTAGCCTCATTGTTGCTACAAGAGTTTGGAGACTCTCATAGTCCGGCGGCTCCTCCTTCTCCTCGTTCTCTCTTTTCGAGCTCGGCTACGGCAAAATCTTCGGCCTTTCTGAAAATGAAGCCTGCAATTTCGATGAAGAAGGCACTCCATTCTTTAGATTCTTGGATGGACAAGAAGAAAGAGTTGGGAAAGACGGTATTCTGCATGCCTCCTTCCAAACTCCATGGAAAGAGAGGTATTTGGTATGGGACAGGAGAGACTATGGGTCTTTCTCTTCCTGCCTCGGCAGATGCGGACTTTTTTTTCCAATTTAGTGGAGGCCTCTAGAGTCACTCTTTAGGATCGGTCAGATCGACGTGGAGCACTTCGGAGTTGAACCACTTTCTAAAGGGACTTTTTGTCACTTTAGAAGTGTTCAACTTTCTGGATTGGTCACTCGGAGTTCTGGCCAACAAATCTAAAGATCCGGAGTTTCTTAAAAACCCGGAGATTCTCCATAGCGTCCTGTCTTGCATGGACAAGGCAGTACAGGACAGTTCGGGAGAAGTGGCTTCCCTTTTTGGTGCTAGTCTTCTGAAGAAGAGATCAGTATATGGATCCCTATTATCAAAAGGGGTTTCTCCGAGCCAGAGGACTGCTTTATTGTTCGCCCCTCTGTCGGATCATCTGTTTCCTTCTCAGTTAGTGAAGGATATATCTCGCTAGCTAACTGAGAAGGCGACACAGGACCTACTAGTACAAATGTCCAAGAAAGGACGCCCTGTAGTGTCGACGATTAAGAAGGACTCTCGTCCTCCTCAGCAGCCCTTTCGTGGAAGTGCAGCGGCTCGTCCCCCTGCCAGAAAGAAGAGCTCTGACAAGAGAGGAAGGTCTTCCTTTAGACCTTTCAAGAAAACCAAATGACTTGTTGCTCCTTCAAGCACCAGTGGGCGCCAGACTCCTGAACTTTGCAGGAGTATGGGCAAAAAGGGGAGCCGACCCTTGGTCAGTCTCGGTCCTAAAGAAAGGATACGTAATCCCCTTCGAGGACAGCCCTCCTCGAACATCTACGCCTCGGGAACTGTCAGCGAGGTACAGAGACCCTGTAATGAGAAAGACTCTCCTTCAAATGGTGGAACAAATGTGGGAAAAGGAGGCCATCGAACTTGTGCAGGATCCACACTCCCCAGGATTTTACAATCGCCTTTTTCTAGTACCAAAGGCATCGGGGGGGTGGAGACCAGTTCTGGACGTAAGCGCTCTGAATCGCTTTGTTCAGAAAAAGAAGTTCCGTATGGAAACGTCCGCGTTCAGAGTAATGTCGGTCTCTTCGTCCAGGTAGATTGGATGGTCTCTCTGGACTTGCAAGATGCGTATTTCCACGTTCCCATTCACCATTTGTCAAAGAAATATCTTCGGTTTGTAATAGGAGACAAGATTTTTCAATTCAGGCTCTGTGCTTCGGTCTGTCTACAGCTCGCAGGTATTCACCAACCTGATGGCGAATGTGGCAAGATGGCTTCACCTAGAGGAATAAAACATCTCCCTCTACTTAGAACGACTGGCTGATCAGGGCCAAGTCGGAGATTCAGTGCTTGGAGGACTTATCAGTAACAAGAAACATGATAGAATCGCTGGGGTTACTCGTGAACCTCGAGAAGTCGCAGCTGATCCCCAGCCAGAGCTTGGTCTATCTGGGGATTCAGATGGATTCTCGGGGTTTTCGAGTATTTCCTTCGCGAGAAAGAATCACTCGAGGTTTGTCGAAAATCTCGAGCTTCTTAGAGAGAAAGAGCAGTTCAGCGAGGGATTATCTGAGCCTTTTAGGGACCCTGTCCTCACTAGAAGTTCTTCTCTCTGGGGAGGCTTCACCTTCGCCCTCTTCAGTTTTTCCTGAAAGGGTGTTTGGAGTCTGGAAGACGGGACAACTCTCGGACATCTTCCCTCTTCCCACGAGATAAAAGATCTCTTGAAGTGGTGGATCCTTCCTCTTCAAAAGAACGAAGGCGTATCGCTTGCCCTGCAGAACCCAGACCAAGTGTTATATTCCGACGCTTCGGAGTCGGGATGGGGAGCGACGCTAGGAGCAAGGGATGTGTCAGGCACCTGGACAAAGGAACAGGTGTCCTGGCACATCAATTGCAAGGAACTAGTGGCCATACACCTAGCCTTAAAGTTCTTCGAAGAGATAGTCAGAGGTGGGGTGATACAGATAAACTCAGACAACACCACGGCTCTGGCTTACATACACAAGCAAGGAGGCACTCACTCTTTCTCCCTCTTTCAGTTAACAAAACACCTGTTAACCTGGACAGAAGAAAGAGGCATAACTCTCCTCACAAGATTTGTACAAGGGATAAAGAATGTGAGAGCGGACAGACTGAGCAGGAGGAATCAGGTCCTTCCCACAGAATGGACTCTACACGAAGAAGTGTGTCGAAGTCTTTGGTCCCTGTGGGGGAGACCTCACATAGACCTGTTTGCGACGTTCCTCTCCAAAAGAGTAGAGATCTTTTGCTCTCTAGTGGAAGATCCGAGAGCCTTCGCAATAGACGCGTTTCTCCTGGATTGGTCGGGTGTGGACGCCTACGCCTTTCCCCCGTTCAAGATCCTGGGGGAAGTGCTCAGGAAGTTCGTAGCTTCAAAGAGCACGAAGTTGACACTAATAGCCCCATTTTGGCCAGCCCAGGAATGGTTCACGGAGGTACTGGGAGTGGATAGTGGACTTCCCCAGATCTCTTCCAAACAGACCAGATCTACTCAGACAACCCCACTTCGAGAGGTTTCATCACAACCTCCCAGGTCTCGCTCTGACTGCCTTTCGACTATCGAAAGACTTGTCAGAGCGAGGGGCTTTTCTCGCAAGGCTGCGGGCTCTATCGCTAGCCCGCAGAGCTTCGACGAGAAGAGTATACCAATCGAAGTGGGAAGTCTTTAGGAGGTGGTGTAAGAGTCAGAAGCTGTCCTCCTCCAGTACCTCTATAGTGAATATTGCCGATTTCCTCCTCTTTCTGAGAGAGGAATCACACCTATCTGTCTCAACAATAAAGGGATACAGAAGCATGCTGTCTTCAGTATTTAGAAATCGAGGGCTAGATATTGCAGACAACAAAGATCTACACGATCTAATTAGATCCTTTGAAACTTCAAAAGCAGCAACTCCTAGAACACCTAGTTGGAATCTGGACGTGGTCCTGAAATTCCTTTTATCAGATAAATTCGAGCCTTTACATCTGGCTTCCTTCCGCGACGTCACTAGGAAATGTTTATTCCTGTTGTCTCTCGCTACAGCCAAGAGGACGAGCGAATTACACGCTCTGGATTCCACGGTGGGGTTCAAAGGAGATGCTGCCATCTGTTCTTTCCAGACAATGTTTTCTGGCAAAGAACGAAAAACCCATCAAAAACCTTGGCCCAGAAGTTTTGAGGTAAAAGGCCTATCTAACCTGGTAGGCAGAGAGATAGAGAGATCTCTCTGTCCAGTGAGAGCTCTTAAATTCTATTTAGAGAGGAAGAGACAGATGGAGCTTGTCAACAAGGTCTTTGGTGTGCGGTGAAGAATCCCAAAAGACTCATGTCCAAGAACGCCTTGGCTTTCTTTGTGAGAAGCGTAATTACGGACGCTCACAAGAACTGCTCGGAGGAATCCTTCGGTCTTCTAAAGGTTAAGACCCATGAGGTGAGAGCAGTAGCAACGTCCTTGGCGTTCCAAAAGAATATGTCTCTTAAAAATATCATTGAGACTACGTATTGGAGGTGCAATTCAGTGTTTGCATCTCATTATCTGAAGGACGTGAGAGTGACCTATGAGAAGTGCTTCTCTCTAGGTCCATTTGTATCAGCAGATACAGTGCTGGGTCTTGGAGCAAAGACTGATCCTTAATATTTTGATTTTATCGTACATAAACCCTCTTGTCAGATATATGCTTGGTTTTCTATTAGCAAGCTCACGGATGTCGCACGGGCGCATAGTGTCATTGCTGGTAGGGGATCAGGGATATGTATGGCTAGTCGGGGAGTACAAAATTTTTTTTGTATATTTTGTATAAACGAAAGTGTAATTATGTTTCGAGTTTTTGGTTGTTTGTAAGGAGTTCGGGGATAGCTCCTTGCAATCTTAGAACTAACAGGGATGTTAGGATCAGGTGATCGGGATCGGTGTTGTGCTCCTTGAACAAGGTGTATTGTCATGTTAGTGGAATAGCACCCAATGACAAAGGCCTTTAGGCTCTGCCGAGTAAGTGGATAAGACCCCATTGGCAGACCCACAAGAACTCTTAGCCATAGATCAATATCTTGCTGAGGCTCTTGAGGCTAAGCAGACTCCAAGGCAGTAGCCGCGAAGTCTTCAGCATAATCAGGTAGGAACCAAGGTTTATTAATACCTACAACATATGTTGTTTACCTGTCTATTTCAGTAGTTAGCTGTCTCTTACCCACCACCAATGGGTGCTAATCAGCTAAGTATATATCTGGCAGGGAAGTTGAATGTATAAAAATGATATTGTCATGTTACAATAAAGTTTTATACATACTTACCTGACAGATATATACGATTAATGGCCCACCCAGCCTCCCCGCAGGAGACAGGTGGAAGAGAAGAATTCTGATTAGAAAATGGGAATGGTTCCTAGTCCTGCCACCCAGGGCAGGGCGGTAGATCACCTGACCTACCGGTAGCGTGTGCCGCGAAATTTGAAATTCTGTCGGAGACGACGGAGTCTATAGCTAAGTATATATCTGTCAGGTAAGTATGTATAAAACTTTATTGTAACATGACAATATAATTTTTCCCAGCAACATTTGCAGCAAATCCTAAACCTGTGACAATTCACATCTGGGTAGATCCAATTCCCAGGACTGGATATGAACAAAGTCTGCCTCTTGCATGCCTGGAAAAGGCTTCCTGGTTGCCTCCACCCCCAAAGTGAAGTACTAGTTTGGAAGATATTCCATCCATGGCCTAGGAAGGAAACGCTGCAAAGCAGGTGAGACTGACTCCACTATCCTTGTGGGAAGTAATACAAATGGCTGCCTCCTGGACAGATTGAGAAGTTCATTAGAAGGGTCGTCAGGTAGTTGGAATCTGGTCACCTGTCTTAGAGAGGTGTCACATCAGTTTCCTGGCTCAGAAAATTGATGCCTCCAAAGAGGACCCACATTTTATTGGTCGTAGGCAATATGACTACAGTGATATATATCAAGATCTTGGGTTTCTGCTTTGCCCCTTTTGATGTAGTCTAACTTGATGGATGGCTCTGGTAAGGAAGTAGTACATGTCAGCAATCCACCTTGTGAGGTCTCTCAATTTAGTAATAGGCACTGTTTACCCAGAATGCAGCCTCAACCTAGTGGATGCTTTACAAATCCTTTTAGATAATTGTTACTGTGCTTCTGCATGTGAAAGTGGACTTGTTAGTCAAACGTGAAAAACAACTTCCAGTGTTTGTGTCTTCAAACTTGTACAGTCAGGCAAAAGCAAGAGATACATTCCTATTAAAATTGAATACATGAAGGACAATCTACCTTTTTACTCCATTGTCCCATATTTCGAAGGTTTTGAGCAAACTGCTAACCTTCAAGAAAACTGCCTATCTGATAGTCCCAAATTGGCCTGAGTTTTCTTACTGCTGCTTCAGCAATGGGCAAGAAAATAAGTTCTAATACAGTGTATTTAAAATGAGTTTGGATTACCTCCATGAGAACTGGTTTAGTCTTGATTGAAACTGCTCCACATTTTCTGATCTGTGTGTTTGAGGATAACTACCTTGATACTACTGCAGTTCTGATGTAAAAGGCTGGGTTAGCTGAGCCTTGGTTTTGTAGGGTTGGCATTGATTCATATACTGTATAGTAAGTAGATAGTGTATTGCAAAGACTGGGTCTTGCAAAGCTTCTCTTCATTGGATCCATGAATAGGGTTTTTTTTACCCTAGTGTTCTCAATTCAGTAGTCTTAATGCAACTACAACTTATCTGATGCAGAAAGGTGGTCTCCTTGTATGTCTTTGCATCCCAACTCTCTTGTATGGGGACTGCGCTTCATCGCCATACACCTAACCATCTCCTGGTTGGTCTATCATTTCTAGCTAAGAATGGAGACCCTTTGAAGAAGGAAGTCCCCATTCTTCAGTGGGACCTCAATATTACAAACTTACGTAGATGTCCTGGAAGACATACCTAATCTGTGAGTTGGTGCATTGCTGGGGTACTTGGGACCATTTCTTTCTAAAAGGTCTCCCAAGTTTACAAGGTGGTCATCAGAAGTGATGTCTCCTCAAACACTGCTGCCGTTACATCAGACAAATTCAACTACAACGTGCGTTTTCAGGTATTATAGTTAGTCTCAGCCCCATAGTCACCTTACTCGAAAACAAAGTCTCCATGATACCATGGTAATTCTGAGACATGGCTAGGGAGGGAGCTCAATATTAGTGTATCCCAACCCAGTGTAATTAGTAGGAGTCACTGATGGTGAGTGACAGTATTACGTGCCATCGATTAGGGGGGAATCAGGCGGGAAAGAGGTGCTGTTACTTCTATAGCCCACAAATTCACTGATGGCAACTTTTAGACTGGCTTAAATCAAGAAGCAGGCAGCTCATGAGCTTAGTTGTGATCTTGACTTCAGGGGAGGATGTACTGCCTCTCTCGACCACATGATGTCTTTTTATAAATTTGCTCATAAATATACCCAGGGGTTGCTGTTGGTTTTAGTTCTTATCTTTTATTAGTATATGTAGCATGTCAGTTATAAATGTAATTTTACAAAGAAATATTAGAAAAGACTTAGAAATCTAAAAAAGTTACTGCATGTTTGTTCTCGGTAAATTTATGTAAATATTTTACAAAAAATATGCTCAGAATTTGTTACTAATTTTATTTATATGTTTTGATATTGAGTGAGCTCTTATTATGATTTTACTGAATATAATAAGAAAAACATGTATAACTTAGTAAAATTTACAATTGTCTAGTGAAAGAGGCCCCACAAGTGGTTGTAAATAGTCATTCTCAACTTCTTGTGGTAGGTAGGGAAAATTTTTTAGAATTTTTTTTTTCTTATACTAAGTGCATTTGCATATCTTTCTCTTTTCATTGACATGTTTTTTTTTTCTTAAATTGGTTGATCTCTAAGTTTCCCCAGCCTGGGGTGCAGGATATTGAACTTTTATCCTGTCTATTAAGGGTAAATTTATTTGTGTTTGGTATTATAATTGCTTCACTATTATTTTATAAGTAGTGGCAGCAAAGTCTTAGAGAAAAATGAATGAGGGAGAGAGAAATTTTTTGAATAACTGGAATGTTGATTTTGCATGTCTGATACATGAATCATGGAAGTCATTCAAATATGAAATTAGAGCATTCATCTGATTATTGTTCAATAATACTTGAAGTAGCTATAAATTCATAAAAAATCATAACTGCATTAGCATTTCTGTTAACCCTCACTCTCCTTGATGTACTAATGTTGTTGTTATTAGTTTAGAGTTTAGGTATGTAATATTGTGATAATTGCTATTATTTTAGTCTTATACTATTATAGTCAACAACTTTTCTTTTTTTTTTTTACTTTTCTAGATTTTGGGTTTAGCAACTTCTATACACCTGGCGTTTTACTATCCACTTGGTGTGGTTCTCCACCTTATGCAGCACCAGAGCTATTTGAAGGGAAGGAGTACGATGGACCCAAAGTTGATATCTGGGTAAGGAGTAAATGAAATAGGCTGTACAGTTGGTCATAGCTTATTTTTCAATGTTTACTAAGGTCTCATATGGTAATAAAAATTTAATTAGATGCAAATGTGATAAAAAATGAATGAGCTTTATTGCAATGTACATAACTTGAAATCTTTTGGACCCAGTGCCTTTTATGGAGTCAGTGTAACTGGCTTTGGGAATCAGCCTTTAACAGTTTTATCCTTTTTGTCTGTTGCTTATTAGCCTAAAGTTGAATTATTAACTAAATTAAAAAAAACATCCCAGTCCTCAGTTGAGTCTCTATTAAGGGGACCGTCCGCTATGATGTCTATTTTTTTTATTTATTACGCAAAATACATAATTTTCATATATGTTTTAGATATATATAATACCTTCATCATATAAAAATTTCAAGTCATTTGATCAAAAACTTTTCGTTTTATTAGCAAAAATCATGATTAAAAAAAAAAAAAATTGGTAGAGTTTTCTCCGCTAATATGACATCATTGTATTTGAAAATCATACCATAAAAACTTCTTTATATACGGAACAATTCTGTGTGACAGAATTTTGATTTTTTAATTTTTTTATTTTTTATGATTTTTTTTTTTTTTTTTTAGTCTAGACACTCAAAAAATTCTTTAAAAAAAAGAAAAAAAGAAATCAAAATTCTGTCACACAGAATTATGGGATTTTTATTCCTCTTTCCAATGATATCTTTTTCTCTAAAATTGGATAATAAATAACTGAGTAATGGTTACCGACATGCGCATAAGTATGTTTTTGAGTTATGAGCTCCCAAAAATTTGCTATGTAAATTTTCGCTTTTTTCTTATAAAAGTCAAAACAACATTATTATAATTACTTTATTTGTACTTTTATTGTTGATTTCTACATCAAGGATCGTGGTCCTACCCCTAAAAGTGGTGTTAATACCCTCAGCGTGACACCAGATAATGATGTTGACGGCGAGACATGAGACAATGAGGGCAGCTGAAAACAATTAATTTTCGTGTTTTTCTTTCAGCACACTCCTGGCCTTCGCTAATTTTGCTAGCCATAGTTGCTGAGTAGCCTTCTTGATCTTAGGTAACTTCGGCATTGCTATAAGTTCACTAAGAAGTTATAAAAACAACGTAAATAGCCTAGTAAGCAAACGCAAGTGCCTACGTGCGTGTGACCGCTTTGACGTCTGTGGCGTAACTGAGTCATTCTCCGAGTCTCGCCTATAAATAACCACTCTGAGCAGCTCGCTTCTCACCCAGTGTCACAGTACCTTTCATTGCTACCAGATGTATGAGAATTTCGAAAAAAATCTTAAAAAATCGCTGTATATATGCAAAAATAAACACACAAAAACGATTCTGTCAAACTCAAGTCATACAGACGACGCAGTTACGATGACGTCATCGTTTAAAAACCGCTATATCTTCATTATTTGTGAAAATAATAGGCTGAAACTTCTGGAAAGCATGCACGGCATGTTTCTGCATAGATACAAGTAATAACTCGATTTTTTATTTTTTCAAGTTGACATGTCATCCGCCATAGCGGACGGTCCCCTTAAAGGGACCTAATGTACAATGAATCATTGAGTTGTAGCATGATATCAGACAGAATGTTCAGTTGACCTGATTTTATTGGTGCACTATCAGTTGGTCCTGTCCTGATTTAGTCATAGTACCTCCATTTACATAATTTTTAGTTTTGATGTTTTTGACTTTACAGCTTTTCATCTTAGAAATGATAGAGAAAAAATAAACTTGCATTGGTTTATACATCTTTATGCCAGTCACTGACAAGTATTAAAACACTAAAAATACAAAGGTCAATGCAAAATGTGCCAAATCACTTGAACACAAACATTGAAATGTAAGTAAAATAATATACTGTACAGGCAGTCCCTGGTTATCAGTGGGGGTTCCGTTCTGACTACTTGATGACAAGTGAAAATCGCCAATGCATATGGCGCCAGTGACCAGTTAATGGCACCTCTCTTAGGTATGTATAAGCACCAATACTGTATTATCGGCGCCGATAACTGGAAATTGGCGCATTTTGACGCCAAAAATCAAGAAACGCCATAAAACCGGATTGCCGATAACCAGGGGCTGCCTACAGCAATGTAATATAAAGTATTAAAATCATGTAAAATCTTAGAATTTAAAAATAGTTTTATTTACATGATGTTCATCTGTACAGTGTGCAGTTTGTATGTTGCTTAAGCATTCATCCATGAAACTAGAATAATCAATAGAAAAGTGCATAAGATAATATATCAGCACAATAGTATAATGTATAGACAGAATAAGATATACTAGAAGCTTCATAATGTATAAATTATTGTCATAGAACCTTATATTCATTTGTAATAGTTCTAGCGCTTGGAAACAAATTCAAATGTGGACTTGCAAATGTGTTATGTGCAATCTCTTGTTTGCATTGAATTTGCACCTTTGATAATAGTCTCATGGCTGCAAAGAAAGTTCCTAGTGCTGGTGCTATGAAGCTTAATTCTGTACCATTAGAAAATAGGATAGCTAAACTGAAACACTATGAAAATGTTGAAAAGATTGCTCCCATATCTTGATCTTGCGACTGGAGATCAACAACATTACTACTATTGTCAACCATGCACCATAAGTTATGGGTCTTAACTCATGAAAGAGACAGTGCTCCAGGAATGAAAAATACCATCGTCAACGAGAAAAGATATAAGATCTACACAGAAATGGATCATCTTCTTTTTCTTTGGATTTAACTGTTGACTCATCAGCATATCCAAATAAGCTATGAGTTGGTTTCAGGAGAAATTAATGTCTTTCTTTGAAGTTTCAAGAAGTTGCCTGATGAGAAAGACATAGAATTCAAAGGAAGTTCACGATGGTTTATGGAGTTCAAGCCGGAACACAATTTTCACAATGTTAGGATCAAAGGCCAAAGTATATCAGCTGACATGTTAGCAGCGTCCAAATTCCCTTTGATAATAGCGAAGATTATTGAGTGGAAGTTTCTTTCAGAACAAATATATAATGTGGATGAGACTAGTCATTGCTGGAAGAAAATGCCAGACTGTTCATTTATATCCAAGAAGAAGACTATGATAGGTATCTAGGTCACTGGAGATTGGTTAACCCTTTGTTGTGAGGTAGTGTGAGTGATCTTAAGCTACAACTGCTCTGGCATATCATGCAGGGAATCCTTGAGTACTGAGCACTCCTCATAGCCTCTCTTCCTGTTATATGGATTTTAAATCCAAAGGCTTGGGGGACCATCATTATGTTGAGTTGGTTCTTCATCCACTTTGTACTAGCAGTAGAGAATGAAAGAGTCATCAGTTTTAAGAACTTTCTTGTCTTTTTGACATAGCTTCTGGCCCCCACAAAACCTTGTCGGTTTTCACCTGAATGTTACAGTTGTTTACCTACTGCCCAACACCACCTCTTTATATTTCATTTGATGAAATAGGATTATTACCATCTTATATTGCTGTTACTCTAGGCAAATGCTTAGGCAGACTGTAGGTACAACAGATGATGACAATTAACATCCATGACTG